>NW_020230721.1:1322500-1385000 GCF_003227715.2 Harpegnathos saltator | reverse complement strand
GAATATTCCGATACAAAAGCGTCGAAGAATGTTTTGACGGAAGATTGACGGACTCCTGTCTGCCACCGCCTGAATGGATAGATAATGATAATCCAGCCTTAAGCGTGTAAATTCAATCGATTCGCTCATTCAGTCACGTCGCCGTCTCATTCGTCGTATATGTTTCTTTTTCGACCTCGTCGCAGTAAAATAAAATAGCTTATAACACATGATGGTTCCTGGTTCTCCAATAATGTTGGTCTTTTTTGGATCTTGCTATTTTCTCAACTAGCTATTGTCGATAAATCCTCTAATTCTGCCTGCCAATACCTTGTCGAATCCTGATACTTTTTTTGGATCGTGTTCAACACACAATACCTGATTCTGTCTTTCCTCTTGTCCACTTCGCGATGCATTCTTACGGCATACGCGTTAAATTTCACGCTTACGCGCAATTTATATAAGATGCTCGATCAGCAAGGACAAACGGCAAAAACTTTGGCTATTACTCTATCGGCAAATGCGGGCTGATAGCGAAAGCTTTAAAAGAGGATTCTCAGAAGGATCGACAGAGTCGGGGTCAAGTTTGAGTAAAGGACGAATTGATCAAAAAGAAGATCGAGGAGAACCGAGGCGAGGGAACGTAAAGGCGAGGAGCTGTGTGTACCATTGTAACATTCCATCGTTAATGTTTTCTTATTAAAGTATCAGTGTCCGCGTCCCGAATCAGTTTAGACGAATTTTCTTTAGCCGAATTCGAACAATGGGTCCGCTCCGCAAGGTGCTGCTTAACCGCGGTCATCTTGCTTGATCACGTCGGAAGCGAGAAAGTACGTGACTGAAATTCTTGCGAAATGCATCGAGATGAAAGGATGTGTCTACAACATGTGACACCTGTGATCGATCGAGCACTCTTGTCAAATATCTCGAAAATTTTCTTTTTGCTTAATTTTCTGCTTCATTCGACTCGCCTTCTGCTTCTGAAAAAGATCATTAAGTATAATTACTCATGAATCTGTTTCGTTCACGATACACGTATTTCTTTTTGCAATCTCGTTACAGCATCATCAACCTGCGGAATAAAATGGCTATGTGACGCGTGATTTCTACTTTTCCAATAATCTAATGTTTATTCAATCCCGTCACATTTATTAATTTGACGTCTGTTTATCGATCACGGAGCAAAAAGAGAGAAAAAGTTTACACGAGATATGTTCCAGATGTGTCAAACCTCAAACTGTCATTTTACGGATACTCTTACCCGTTTACTCTAATGTAATTCGCAGGAATTTTGACACATACTTTTTCGCTACTGCATTTATCGTTAATCCAATTGACCGCGGAGCGACAGCAGACGATTTAACGCTAGAAATATCGACGATTAACGACTCCTTTCTACCGGAGCAATCAGAACGTCATGTGTTTGAAGTTACGTAACGCAAGGGGCAAATGTTCATTCACTTTTCCCTGAGTCTCATTGAGCCTCTTATCTAATTAAAAATATAAAAGACGCTATCATAGAAATTTGAGTAATTTCTGCAGGAAATTGCAAAGCAGTCGCGCGCTTGGAGGCCCCTGGTTCTAGCGTTGAAGCGTAACGGTCCGCCCGCGTGCGTGTGGATGTTTTATTTGGCCCCCGGCGCGGCGGGGCGAGTCGTCGGTGAACAAATCGGCGAGTTTGTGCAGATTTATCCGCGGCCTGTAGCAGTAAATAGCGGGTCACCGACCCTGCCTTTTATCCTTTCATCTCATTCATGCCCGCGAACTCGGTAATGTGTATCGCCACAGTTCCTTAAATCCTTTGTGCGCCGACATCACCTCATTACATGCCGCTGGCCAACTAGGACGGCGAATATCGAAAAAATGTCCGCGTAACTTCTGCAACAGAAGGCCAGAGCGTGCACGTTGTCCGGCCTCCAATTTGCCGGCTTCTCTTTGCCGTTCCGGGTGATTTTCGATGCGGGGCTGCGGCCCTTTGAGAGACGACAATGAATAAGCGACGGTCCTCCAACAATGCGGATGAGCAGCGACAAAGTCGGCTTCGTCGTCGACAGCGATGACGACCTCGACGACGACGACGAAGATGACGACGACGACGACGACGACGACGACGACGACGACGACGACGACGACGACGACGACGACGAGGACGAGGAGGAGGAGGAGGCGCTCATCGTCGTCGTCACCGTCGTTTCTGTTACCGAGCGCGCCTTTGAATCGTTCGGTAGGTAGGTTCGGTAAACGAGAAAAAATTGGAGCGCTCCTGTGGGACGGGCTGAATGGCGTTTCGATATACTCAAAAAACGGCAAATATTTTCAAATAAAAAAGTCACCGATCACGCCGTCCGTGAAGAATACGAACGTCGCCGCTGCGCGCCGACGCGATCCGCGGCCTTACCTCTTTATCTTACCATTATCATTTTAACACATGTCGCGACGTATCGAACATACAAAAGTATGCACCTCGCAAAACATGAAATATTAAAACAAGTTTTAATTGAAAAATTAAAACTTCGACCTTCACGGACCCTTGAGGGAAAGCACCAACTAAATAAAAAAGCACTTTTATATCGAGCACTGAACTCTCTCGCTCGGCTATACTCTCGATCGAGGGGGAACTTTCAACATCGAATCAAGCGATTCTCCGAATATCTCGGCAAGTCCGAAATGCAGCGCGAGTCCGTCGGGCTCTGCTTAATTACTCGGCGACGACCGTCGCGGCCGCGAGTAATTTGCGGCTCAAGTTTTAATCATTGGACGGCGCGCTTTTATACGCCGCAGCGGCGCTGCGGCGAGTCTCACGTCCTCGTAGTCATCGTCGTCGGTGAAGTCGCGGATGCCGCGACTTCGACAGAAGCGTCCTTACGCTTTCGCGGGGAGCGCGTTAAAAGCGCGAAATAATTGTGCGCCGCGCGGTGGTTCATTACAAGCGGTTACGAGCCCGCGCGAGGGCGCGCCTCTGTGCGCGTAAATATGCGTATATACGCCTTGTGTGCTCGCATGTGTGTGTGTGTGTGTGTGTGTGTGTGTGTGGTGTGGTGTGTGATGTGTGCATGCGCGTGTGTCTGTACGATGGGACGGCAAGCAAAGTGGTTTCCCGCGAGAGCAGAAGCTCGTCGCCCGCGCCGCGAGAAGCGCGAATGAGCGCATAACGGCTGGATGACGACGCTCTCTCGCGAGAGCGAAAAATGGAAGCGCAGCGGACGAGGGTCGACAAAGGGCCGAGGCTGAGTGGGAAACGCGCACGCGGCGAGTGTTTCCGCGTGTGTAACCGTGGTTCTTTTGTAACCACGTCGGTTCGCCTCGCAAAATGCGCGCTGCGAGTCTGTTAAACGGGAACGATCGCTGCGAGAGAGGAAGAGAGAAAGAGAGAGAGAGAGAGAGCGAGAGAGAGAGAGAGAGAGAGAGAGACAGACAGAATGAGAGAAAGAGTGAAACATAAAGAAGGGGGGGGCGAGAGGGGAAAGCGGAGATGGAGAATCGTGCGGAGCGAAGCGTCGCGTTCCATCTCTTCTTTCCGCGCGACGACGGCGAACGGAAATTTCGCCAGAGCGGAAATCGGTGTATCGCTCTGCCGGAAATGCCAGACGAGAGTTACCCATTCGCACTGCTCTCCGCAGTGTGCGGTTTTCAGCTTGCTTGCTTGCCGCCGCTCGCGCGATCCGCCAGCCTTAACGAGAATATCACGGAAAGTGGCTCGCGCCGCGCGTGTCCCTCTCCCTTTCTCTTTTTCTCTTTCTAGTCCCCCCTCCCTCCCTCCCTCTCTCTCTCTCTCTCTCTCTTTCTTTCTCTCTCGAACATTTGCTATCAGTGTTTAACGTGAAATCTACTTGCTCCTATACGCGAGATCGAGTCAAGTAACGCGCAGAGCGTATACACAATGTCCGCCGCGCCGCAAACCTCGCCTGCGGCTAATGCGAAGGCCGTTCATTCACGGTAGCTAATAATCTAAAAATAAGCGCGTGTCAGACAGTGTGCTCGGGAGAGCGGGGGAATGCGCGAATTTCAGCGGGGATTTTCTCGTTGTTACCGTCACCGTGGAAATTCCGCGCCTCCGTCGAGATTGCCGTCAACAGTCTGGCCGCTGTAGCCCCCGTGGTTTAAGAATTAAACATTAAGTCAGCGCGCTCAGTCTGGCCGTGCTCGTTGCAATTTATGAGGGCGAAATCTCGAGGACCTCAACATCCTTCTCGCACGACTACCATCACCGCCGTCGCCGCCACCTCGTGATCAATGCAGCTCTTCCGCAAGACGTATCGCCCGCCATAAACCGCCGTCTACGTACTCGGCTCGACTCGGTTTCCCAGGTGTGTAAGGGCGCGAGTTCCCGGGGGGTGTTGGCGGAGGACTCCTCTCTCGTACCACTTCGCCTCGAGTCAGCGGTAGAATTTACATACTCGTCGTCGTCGCGTTAACGTAACAGAGTGCGAACGAGAAAGAAAGGAGGAAAAGAAGGGGAGAGGGGGAGAGAGAGAGAGAGAGAGAGAGAGAGAGGAAGGAGGGAGGAGGACAGAATAGAAGAGAAAAAGAGATACGCGCGCGATCACGAAAGCGGTCGCGGAGGCGACGAAAGGGGTTCGAGCCGGGGGTGACGCGCTCAAGACTTAAGGGTTGTGCTCACACCGAATTCCAAGCATGCGCTCGGCACCTGCTCGGAATATCGTCTCGTCATATTTCCGTCGTAACGCGTCGCGCGCTTCCCAGCCCCCGGACAACCATCCAAGCCTCCATCCTCGCTCCCCCCCTTCCCCCCGCCGCGCGCGCGCACGCGGTCGCTTGACACGAGACGATATTTTATTTGCAAAGAGCCCTCTCCCGCTTGCAGGTTGCCGCTTCTTCTTATCTTGTGTGCACAGGAATTTCTCTCCCCGTGGCGCGGCACGACGCGACGGGGTGGTGGCCAGATTTCGTGCCGCTCGGAGAGAGGGAATACTCTTTCGTATTCCCCCCTCCTCCCCATCTCCTTTTCGCGTTCTTGCTCATCCTTTCTTGCTCTTTCCCCTGTCCGTACAATGTTTCTCTCTTAATCTTTATTTTTACTATTCTATTCTTCTTTGGCTCTCTTTGCTTTGGGACTTGTGGAACAAAGAGCTGCTAATGATTTTGAGAGTGGCATAACCGCAGCGAGCAGATGTCGAACGAAACGCGTCGCCGTTCAACCCTACGCGCCCCGTCTCGCGACGACACGTCCGAAGAAAGCGCGACGAGTACTTTTTAACAACATTATTCCGCCTATGATGTCGTCAGACTCGCTCGAGGGAGTTTGAAGCTCAAGTTCCATTAGTTTTCATGTAGAACCACCCCCGGTTTTTATCTCCGAGTCTACGGCTCGCACGGCCTATCTTCTCTCGGTGTCCTCTTCGCCCCCTCCTCCCCCGTCGGTTCAGACTTTCTCACTCACCCGCTCCGTCTCTTCTTTCGTAAGGGCGATACGATGAATTATTTATGAATGGCACCCAAGAACAAGTCATCGAGACCACGCTCGAGAGACTCGGCGCGAACGGAGGTGCCTTCTCGATGTCCGATACATATTCAAGCCTATTCGTCTTATCGCGAGTCGCTTCGCGAGAAAAAAGCGATTGATATCCTCGGACTCGGACTCGCCGTGGCGAAATCGCGCGAGACGACGCCGGCGCGCGGTGTTATTATAAATGGCGCTGCAGATAGACAGATAGCACGGACGCCTGCTCATTTAAATTGCGAGTCGAATGTTTCGTCACGTACGTTCGCGAATTACGCTTCGTGCGCGCGCGCGCGCGCGTCGGTGACGTCGATAAATCGCGCCATTACACCCGTCGTGCGCCGACTATTATTCCGTAAGTTATATCGACGAAACGGTGGAATCGTTAAATGTATGATTAACGACGAACGATATTTACTGTCGCCGATTGTGACAATAATTCGTGGAGGACAGCATCGACATTCGTAATCCGTGCGCGATAGTCCATTCGCCCCGACAACAATCTGTAATCAGTTCACATTTTCTTCCCTTTCCTCCCCCCCCCCTCCTCTCTTCCCCTCTTCATCTCTATCAGAGAGATGTATATTCGTACACTGAGAGAAAAGTATGTGATATTTGGAACTATAATGATATAGTAACTAAATTACCATATAGTCCGAAATATCATATTTATAGTAAGTATTACCATAATCGGTAATAATTACGATATAGGCATAGTATATACCAACCATATAATATTTTTACTAAGAATTATAATGAGTTAAAGTAAAATTATTGTATGGATACAAATGTAAAATGGTAAGTAAAGTAATTCTTTTATACAGTCAATATTACCAGAATATTTGCTGAATGATGACAGATGTAACTATATGAATATTAAATCTCACTATATTTGTGAATGAGAAATTACCATATATGTGGTAAAAGTAACTAAACAATTATTTAAGACAATCATTGACTATATATTTGTGTATATTCTACTATATTTTGCAGGTTCCACGAACTATAAAAATATGGTTGACGCCAAAATGAACTATAAAATATAGTGAGATTATAGTTAATTCAACTATATTTTTCTATCAGTGTATAGGGAAGGAGTTTTCAATTTTTCTCTCCTCTCTCTCCCTCTTTCTCTCTCTCTCTCTCTCTCTCTCTCTCTCTTTCTTTCCTTCTCTTGCTCACTATTGTATCTCGCGAAAACATGTCCGAAAAACTACTTTGAAAAGCTGAAAACGTCTGAAAGCAAGAAGTCACGTTTCCGCGGAGCTCCAGCTACGGAGGTGTGTATCGGTAAACAGTGTGAGATATCGTTGTATTTATAATTTCACGGAGCGCACGCGAGAGAGACACGTGTATGTATGTGTGTACGTGAGGTGTTGTACGTGTGTGTATGTGAGGAACGCACGAGGCGGAAAGACGGAGCGTGCAGCGTAGCGGCGGCGGCGGTGGGTCGTAGGAAGCAGGAAGATGTTGATGTTTCGCAGGTTGTACAATGTACGTGGTATGTCGGTACCTCTCCTCGGGGTTCTCCCGCATGGGTAACGATGCGCAGCATAAAATGCACAGCAGAAATACTGCAAGAACGGTTCTCGTTCGCGTCGCTGTCGTCGACGCCGTTGCCGTCGCCGTCGTCGTTCACGACGCGGCGGATATTCCGCCGGAATAATAAAATGCAGGACTTTCTGTCGTTCGTGCCTTCGTTTTATCCACTTTCCCTACGTCCTTCTCGACGTGCTCCTTTCCCTCCCTCTCTCGCCTTGCGACGTCGCGCCACGAGAATCGCTTTATCCCCATTTCTATCCACCGCGCTATCTCAAGCCGAAATGTACGCGGTGACTTCGAAAAATGTCCCCGCGATGGCATTTTAATTCGTGCGATCGAGAGCTTCTCCTTCGGGTCGTCGAGAGACATCCTCCCTCCGTCGTCCGAAATCGTCGCCGATTTCAAGCTCTACACCGCAACGTTGCAGAGTCCAAGAATTCTCGAGGAATCGAGGGAAGAACGTCCCGCGTAACTAATAATAATAATTTATCTGCGTCTGGTAGCGTTGCAGTCCGGAGACTCAGCCACGTTTCCCTTAAGCGTCCGACCGAACTTTTCGACGGAATTGCTTTATTTCAACCTTGGAACGATTTATTTTCCGGAAAGCATCCTTGTTTTTGTAACCAACCAAAGGTCGACCCGCAATAGCATCGCGATATATATCCTCTAACCATCAACAACTATCAAATATTTCTTCTCATTCTGCTCTACATTTTATACATTCAGGCGTCTCAATGTAAAATGCTCCACCCTGCACCTTGCTTACTCGTCAGGTCTCTTGACAGGAACAATAACGACTTCGTTGTGCGCTCTGGACGTGCGTGGTACATTGCGTGGAAATACAGAATAATAGATAACAGAGTTGGTACGCGAACGGCATGCGCTTCTACGTGGCCTAATCCGCGAAGTAAGGTATTAATACTTCAGGAGAATAAAGGTAGCCTAAAACGAAGTGGAAACAGAGAGAGAGAGAGAGAGAGAGAGAGAGAGAAAGAGAGAGAAAGAAAAAGAAAGGAGAAAGAAGCAGACAGAAACATCGCACGTCACGGAAAACGCGTGCTTCGTGAAGCGTCAAGGTACGTGAAGCGGCTCGCTATACGCGTTGAGAATCTGTTACGCACGCAATGCGTAAGGCTAATCGTACCTGCGAAACAGAGGCGGCTCATGCACGAGCAGGTGGAAATCGTTCTCGGAGCAGACCTCGCGGTCCCGATGGTGCACGGCGCACTTAAAACTTCTGGTCCGTTTGCCACTCATCTGCAACAAAACATGTAAAGCGAGTTGAGTCGTGTGAGCCCATTGAACAAAGAAGACGAGGAAACAACGCGAGGTAAAAATACACAGCGAGAGTTGCGATGGACGTGACGCCATAAAAATGTACCCTTCTTCTTCTCCTCCGTAAAGTACGAAACAATCTCACCGGCCGGTCGGTCGGTCGAGAAAATTCGATTAACAAAACACGACTCTTCTTCGTGCCCGCTCGGCAAGATGCGTCGAGCACCGAATAATTGCGAGGATCAATTTCTTTCCGCTTCAATCACCTGCTGCTTCCGTCGAAGAAAAAAAAAATGAAAAAAAAAAAAAAAAAACCAAAAAAAAAAGAACAAGACGCTCAAAAATTATAAATTCTCGCGGTCTGAATCGCGAAACTCGGGATTTGTTTTGCGGGGATTCGCCGGGGACAAAGGCTGGCTGCCGGTTTTGGCACCCGAGCCAGCGCCACGTGCACGGGGAGCGAGCCACAGAGGGTTTCCGGAGGCTCGTTGCCTGATATTTGGATCGGGATCCGTTAACGCGGTTAGGCAAATGCAAGCAAGAACGCCGGCAAACTCCTCGAGGTAAGTTGTGTATACGTAGACGAGTGCTGCTGGCTAAGCCACCACACGTTCGTTGTGTGCGCGCAAACACGCATGCACACACACGCGCGCACGCGCGCGCGTTCGCGTACACACCTCGAGATCGTCTTACACGTGTAGTTTATACCCGTTTACACGGGGCTAAGCGCACACGCAGTAGCGTAGCCAAAGGACTAATGCGGCGGTTAAAATTAATCAAATATCGGCGTAGAGTCGAGTTCCTAACGCTGCCGCAATGAATAACGCTTTCGCGCGAATGCACAGAGCTGCGCGTCAGCGAAATAAAGCACGGGCGCGCATGAAGGCAGAATCTGATTCTGAGCGAACGTTAATCGTGGGCGGATTTGTTCCGTCAGAGGTTCTCGTGTTATCTACGACCAGCGAACTAGTAGAATTGTACAAATTACATGAAACGGAGGCCATTGACTTTCAGGCCCCGATTTCAGTTCTCATCCTCGCCGTGCAACGAGTATTATTTCGATTGCGCTTACGCCTCGTGAAAAATATCAGCGATATATAATACGAGTTTCCTCGGCTTTTTCTTTATTCACAAAGAACACTTTCGTGCAAACTGGATAAGCCGCCGGGCGTCCTCATATCTTCGCTCCGATGGCATCTTAGGGATTTTACATCCAGTCGCTTTTTCATCTTCCTACCCGCCGCCTTTTTACGTTTCATCTGTGATTTATGTCAGACATCGCTCAAGAACGGTTATACGTCGATATTTCACCGCCGCATCGTAAAACATTCCTCTCTTAGCCGAGTTGAACTTTTAATTTTACATTGAACCTGCAAATCCAAATTAACTTGCAGGATCAATGTCTTCGAACCCAAATCTTGTGAAGGAGAATTTCATACTTCACAGGTGGTGATATTTTATTTTCATCGATTGCTTTAATAAGAGACTCAAAGGAAGAAATATTTTAGAATTTTTTTATGTTCCATTAACTCAATGAGATCTACATTGCATCGGAATGTCGAATGTTGAATATTGAAATTTCCGACATCATAGTAACAGAAATATTATAATATTAGTAAAATTATGAAGACTTCAAATTTATTATGTCTGTATTAATTGCTTAAAATTTTATCTTCCATATATATTTTTTACTTGCTCTCTATCTCTCTCTCTCTCTCTCTCTCTCTCTCTCTCTCTCTCTCTCTCTCTCTCTCTCTCTCTCCCTCTCTCTCCCTCTCTCTCCCTCTCTCTCCCTCTCTCTCTCTCTCTCTCTCTCTCTCTCTCTCGATTGCTCAAGTTCAACGATGCTTACAGGATTAATATAGAATCCAAATTTCGACTCGATTGATTCTCCTCGCTCCACCGAACGTTTCCACGCTACGCGAACTTCGTGCAATTTTCCTTCTCATAGACTCCGACGAAATCCCACATACATATAATTACATTACCACATATTGCGTTTACACGGCATTACAGTAGGTAGAAGCGAAGGGAAAAATACAAACGCGCGCACCACGAGCGGCCGCAATGAGACAAAATGTGCGCTCGCGGATGAAATTCATGTTTGCACGGGACTCGATTTTCCGTCAGAGCGCTTTTTCAATTTGCCGGAGCGACCGCCGATTACGTCGTCATCGTCGTGAGGAAACAAAGCAGAGGAGCCGGAAATTTCGAGCATCTACGGGTGTGTCTTCAGGAATACGGTGATAGTGCAGGCTTGGTTGGTTCCTCTGCTCGTTTGATTGCCAAAAAGAAAGTCGCCGAGAGATGAACGAGCCGGAAAGACAGACGGATGGATGGACTGACGAAAGGGCGGAAGGAAGGGGAGAGGAGTAAAGACATGCACTGTAGGTAGGAAGAACTCGCGACATGGAGAAATCCAGACTAGTCAACGAAGAAAATTTAATTTGTACTCGTCGTCCTCCGTCGCCGTGGCGGCGTTATCGAGGCATCCTGCAGTCCCCCGGCGACTTTATCGACGTCCACTTTGCAGTCTCCTTCCTTCACTCCGGCACTCGTTCTCATTAACGGCGTGACGTACTCTCCCGATGTGACGCCGTGTGGCCGTGTCTCTCCACCATGGCGAGATGCACTTCGCCGGAAAAAACGCGGTTATCTCGAAATATTCTCGTTATCGGCGCGAATTTGACGAAGCGGACCGTGAAAGTTGCGGCGCGTCTCTCCGTGCCTCTCCTCGCTGAAAATTCCGTTTCGTGCCCCGCGATATCGCAAGCGGGCGCTGTTTCCGCTCGGTTGGAACGGCAAGTTATCTCCCATAAAATTTAAAATTAAGTTTCATAGTCGTGCTTGAAAAAGAGCTCGTTTTCTTCCCCGTCTCTCCTCTTTCTCTCTCTCTCCCTCTCTCTCTCTCTCTCTCTCTCTCTCTCTCTCTCTCTCTCTCTCTCTCTCTCTCTCTCTTCCTACGTCGCTGCGCATAACATTCTCAAGTATTTCTTTCTCCTTTTCCCCTCGTTCTTTCTGTCCTTTCTTTTCACCACGCAAGAATTACACAAAGAGGTACCTCTTACGAAGGTAATGAATGTCGAGTTATATTATTAGTGGAAAAAGAGAAAATTTAATATCGTTACCATTTTTCCATGTGCCTCTTTGCCTTTGCAGATTTTATTCCATCGAATCGAACTTATCTTATTCTCTTTTTTCCGTCTCATCGGGAAACTCCTTTCAGACGTAAATGGGGCCGTGCGGAAATGGGGGATAATATTGTTTTTCCACTAGGAATAGAGAGATATTGCTGTAGCATCTCGAGTTTATCTAGCTTTTTACGTAGATATATTTCATTTTGCTCTTCACATGTAGCGCGGAATGAATCTTTTATGCGCGACGTGTACGCGATGTTTGTGCTTACCAACTTGCGTCCCGTTTCTCTGCATGCTCGCACTTATCTCCCCATTGAATTTCGAAAGTACGCTGGACTCGCGGAAAATCTTTAAGACGTTGCGCGTCTGGCAAGGTAAAATATTTCTCAAATTTTCATCGATCGCGTCAATAAAAAAAGACGTAAAACCGCGACGTAAAAAACACGAACTCACGCTCCTTAGCTGGAGGAACGGAGCTTCGGGTACATTTATGTCTTCGGTTTACAGCGTTTACACCGGCTAGGTCTTGTAATGAAAACACGGACAACTCACCTTCGACCTTCGTGCGCACTCTTCGGTGGCGCTCCTTCAATTTACGTTTTACGCCCGTAGTTTCGCGCGGAAAACGTCCCTTCGTCAAACGCCGCCGCGATCCCATGAATGATGATAAGCAAGCTTTCACCACTGATCGATTAAAAGATTACATGACGGGGCTGTGATTAATATGCGCAGTGATCGCGAGCGGGAGGATCAAACGGACGCGACTGTGAGTCGAGAGAAAAAAAATTTTTTTTTTTCAAGACTCGTTATTTGCGTGGAGCTCAACTTATTTCTCAACGTTTTCAGCTGTACATTTGCGAATATTATGCGAGTGCTTACGAATGTTCGCAGCAACGAACTTCTCATCAACGGCTCGCATTCAAAGAAAAGGGGATGAAAGTAAAAACCTCTCTGGAGAAAAAAAATTGGACTTCAACTGCCGATGTCCTTTTGAAAGGAGCGCATAAAGACGTCGCGCGAGGTATAATATTATGTACAGAGAGAGGAAGAGAGAGAGAGAGAGAGAGAGAGAGAGAGAGAGAGAGAGATGAACGTAAAAAAGCGACGTCCACGTTGGCTTATTTGTGCGCCTATAAAGAAAACCAGATTCCTCGTCCTCGTCGTCGTCGTTCTCGTCGTTGCCGCGGCAGCGGCATCGGCGGCTCCACTAAGTAAGTAAATCTTCGACGTGGATTTACGATCCCGCGGGGAATCGCCTCGTGTATCTCGTTTGCCGTGCCAGCGCGGATCGATAGTATCGCAGACGGGGTCCTAGCCTCGTTCTATTAATCTCGATCGTTTGTCCTAAGTTTATCGTCCACCGCGAAGTACGGGGTGCATTTAAGCAGGAAGGTCACCGTTCTGCTGGAGTGTGTGGTGTGTGTGTATGTATGTGTGTGGTTTTGTGTGCACGAAACCTTCTGACTATCCTGTATTGACCGCGCGCGCACGCGTGTGTGTGTGTGTGTGTGTGTGTGTATGTGTGTGTGCGCGCGCGCGCGGAGACCTTAATTTTAGATAAGTTTTTCTTCTCTCTCATGAATAGCAAATTACTCTCCTCTTATCGCTGGCGGACAAGATATACTACCTAATAAGATGTTAATCATTTTATTAATCGTTCAGGATAATACTATCGGTGTAAAATTAGGGATATTTATACGCAAATGTTAAAAGACTAATTTGAATTTCTCCCTGTCTCTCTCTCTCTCTCTCTCTCTCTCTCTCTCTCCCTTTTTCCCCCCCACCTCCTACCCAGCTTCTTTTCCTATTAAAAGTATAAAAATTGTGTTGTATCCAGTTGTATGTCCACATTGATTACGTGTAAATTTGGCACGCGTGCATCCAACGAATTTTATCACAAATAGAAGGAATTTTTTCAGGGAAGTCTTCGACCGCAACGATCGTCGTTTGGAACGTAACACACCGATTGGTAATTAGCCGTTATTATTTCATGCGCGTTATCGGCCAGATAGGAATGATACCGATAATTATTGGCCGCGATATCATCTCCGCCACCCTTCTCCCCTGCCGTCGTCCCCTACCGTGCACTCCGCCGAGCATGATTTTCGATTATTATCCAGCAACAAATCGCTCGCAATCGCGAGATAGATGTGCGCGCGCGCGCCTAGCCAACATGCGAGAGTCGTGCTACGCCGCTGGTATCGCGTCGAAAGTCGACTTAACGGTATTTATCAGCATTATCCCGGCGCGACGGGTAATGGGTGTAGCGATAATATTTCCGGCAGTGCCATTCGCGGCATCGCAAATTCGCTGGGACAACAGTTTTGCATTCCAAATCGGTTGACTGTCGACTCGCCGCCCACGCCACCCCCTCCTTCCCCACACCCCGCCGCCGCCGCCGCCGCCGCCGCCGCCGCAGTTCGCTTACCCTTTTCCGCCCCTCCGTGCCGGAAGCACCCGTGCAAACTCGGCATAATGAAATCCGTGCCATTAGGCCGGACAGTAGGGTAAATTTGTGTTCGCGCAAACGTCGGTTTCCGGTTCGTTCGGCGCGCACGTACTCGAGTCGAATCGAATAGAATCGAGATCCTCGACAATGCTCCGCAAAATTCTCCCTGGTCCTGCGCGCGTGCGTCTATACGGTGTGTCCGGCGTGTGTCCGGGTAACGCGAACGCCTCCGTCGCCGCTGTTGCCGTCATGCCGCTCCTATTGGCCATGACGTCTTGCGCAAATACACCGTGAGTTATGTCGCACACAGCGATTAATTGTAATCGGTTATGCGCTTAATTAGATACAATCTGCTTGCGCGTGATACGCGGGAGCGATCGAAGCCGTGAGAGACACTTGGAGCGCGCCAGGCAGCCCAGGGCGAGAATGAAATTGTCCGCGTAGGAATGTCTCGGGATTTTTCTAGACTTCGACTGAAATTTGCAAGTTTATCTCAAAATTGCTCGTCTCACTATGATATTGGAAATTTCGTTTTTATTTCGAAGCCGGATTCTCTGTATCTAGAATCGAAATGAAAGTATCGCGGAAACCTGCGCTTTTTTCTGATTTCCTAAATAAATAAATAAAGCTGTAACAGTAATCTCCGAGTGGCAGAAACCTAAACGGATTTTATAAATCTCGAATGAAATTTCGAGATTTATCCCGAAATCGGTCTGACTCCGATATCAAGAGGAAATTCCGTTCTTATCTGAAATTATGGATTTTCGTCGAGACAACAATCGAAATAAAAATATCATGGGAACTTGCGCTTCTTCTAATTTCCTAGATAAATAAAGTTGCAATTCTAAGTAGAAAGACCTAGAAAGAAAATCAGAATCTATTTGTTCTACCCAATGTTCCCCCAAATTTCTTTTTGTTCAATGTGATATGAAAGTTTCATATTAATAAAAAAAAAATATTATGTATTGTGATATATACGTGAGATATTTATAATTTATTTTTAGGTGATAACGTTGGTACAATTTTTAACCAAGCAGGATATTCTATTTTATTATATACTGACTATTGAATTCGATAGGATAAACAATCAACAAGATAAAACTTTAATGCACAAAATGAAGACCAGGACAAGTGCTAGAAGAGAAAAACTTTCAGTCCTCCACTTAGCATATCAAAGGCGTTACAACCCTGACTGGAATCTGCGTAGTTGCGAGAACGGACTGCGTCCCAATTAGACCCGGGGAAATTTTCTACGCGAGCAGAATTCCCTACGGCTCTCTTGGAGAATTTGCCCGCGTGAGAGAATGCCTCGAACGGTCGAATTCAATTTTAAGACGCTACTTCGCGCACACCGCGTATGTAGACCGGCTTTCGCAAAGCTCGCGGGATAAAATCGGACAGGTAAATAGACAGAGGAGGGGGTGGGTTCAGCGTGCGTTTTCCTGGCCGGCGTGTACACGTACACACACACGTATCCGTGCTCGCTCGCGTACAGGGGTGCCAAAAGAGAGAGGGTGAGAGGCGAGTGCTGAGAATCGGAAGCGAGCGAACGGGGCCGGGCGAACGCGGGCTGAAGAGAGCAAGAGGGTAGGAAACACGAGGCACGCGGCACGAGGGAATTCGATGCCGGACGATCGAGCAATCCGATGATCGGGTCCTAATCGAATTAAACTCCCCGGTTGTGCCCGTGTTTACGATGGGCTGACTCGTCGGTTTGGATTTGCTACGTTCGCGCGATAATGGCTGCGCGCACGTAGCAGCGGCAGCAGCGACGGCGGCGGTAGTGTGGTGGCGATGGTGATGATGGTGTGCTGGCGCTGCTACTGGTCTCCAGCAGCATCCTGCCGGAGTGGCCGCGGTGATACGCGCTTCTCATCGATCCCGGTTGTTATCGTCAAATGGAAAACGTGGCGCGCTCAAGACCTCGCGTGTACGTATCGTGTTCGCGGCCTGAGCCTTCGGGGTTGTTTATCTCGCGCGACGGCCTGGTTGGCCGGTCGAATTAATGCCGTCGGATATTTCAGCGCGCAAACCGGCGAAGCGGAGCCCTCGCATCAACCGAACGAGCGAACAGCGCATTTCTGATCGGGTTTATAATCTTGCGCGGAATTGATTGTCCCGTCGCTGAAATCGCGGGCGACTGTTTCTTTTCTCCCTTTAATCAGTCACCGGATTACACGGTGATTACATGAGAAATTTTTCAAAAGAATAACTTCATATTATCATCGGGTCATTTGAATCCAAGGGACAAAGTGAGTTTCCTTGATCATCTCGCGTCACTCGCCCGAAAAGATAATTCAGATTCAGAGCTATTCGATTCGGCGAATGTTACATCAATAAATTAAATCGTTCCGCCTGTTCCGAAATTCGCGTTAATTAAATTGAAGAATGAATAGAACGACAACCGAGCGTGGTGCGGAAAATTTCCTCCCCGTTTCGTCGCGATACATCTCTGCTACGATTAAGAGAAGGAAAGCAAGCGGAGGAGCAACGATTAAACTAGCATATTGTGTTATCATCACGATTATTCATTTCCGCATAATCCGCGTACTCCGCGTACTCAAATGCTTGTGCGCGCGCGGCGATGTTTGTAAGCGTTTATGTGTTCTGATAACTTTCAAACTCCAGGTGTTACCGTCTTCGAGTGTACTCCGTGTAAAAGCAATTCACCCAATGATACAGCCTGGGCTTTCACAATAATTGCACTGGTTTACCGTAGTTATCACCGAATCCGACGCAGACCGCGAGAAGTCGATTAAATTTTAGCTCTCTCGCGGCGGCGGCGCGATATACCGATCGCCGTGGACGAAAGTTCACTCCGCGCAATCGGAGCGCGCGGCTATTTTTATTTCGACGCTAAGCGCCAACGTTTATTTTCTCTCATCGTGTGTGTTATGTTTCTCCCGCGGATAGAGACGTACGAGGGTAGTCCCAGAAGTACCTGACCCAACAAAGAAAACACCAAAAATTTGGGAAAAAATATCTTTATTTCTCTACATAGTCTCCTCATAGCTCAATACACTTTTCCCAGCGATGTTCAATACTCTGTTCGACACCCTGTTTATAGTGGGAATCGTCGAGCTCCTCAAAATAGCCATCAAGCCACCTTGGTCCATTGTTTTGACTGTTCCTTCGTCTCAGGTGTGAAGTGATGGACCCATGTTTCATCCATGGTTATGAATCGACGCAAAAACTCGGCTTTATTGCTGCGAAACTTCGCCAAACACTCGATTGAAACATCCTCACGACGCTGTTTTTGTTCCAATCGCGGATACCCATCTTGCGCACAGCTTTCTCACGTCCAAATTTTCAGTCGATATGCGATGTACAGCACTTTTTGAAATGCCTACCATGTCTCTTAACTCGCGCGACTTTCAGTCGACGGTCATCCAATACCATTTTGTGGATTTTCTTCAGCATTTCTGGCGTGGTCACCTCATTTGGTCGACCACTGCGATGTTCGTCTTGGCAGCTCGCACTTGGCCTCGTTTAAACTCTGCCACCCAATATTTTACTGTTGTAAACGAAGGAGCAGACTCCCCCAGAGTAGAATCTAGCTCCGCTTTGATATTGTTTGGACTGAGGCCTTTGAAAATGAAAGTATTGTATCATATAACAATGACCAATTTTTTCCATGTTTACAAATTCACTGAGAGCGTTCACTATTGATGGCTGCCAAACAAATACTAAACAACGTAGCGTCGTCAAACTTCAAACTTAAGCTTTATAAGGTTGGTACTTTCTACCATAGTCATTCTTTTCAAACGACAACCGCTATCTATGCGTCAGGTCAGGTACTTCTGGGACTACCCTCGTATCGCGAGTTTAATTCGGAAAATATGCGCGGTGCGGAGTGAAGATATTAAGACACGAGACACCTAATTCCGGCGGTGGGGCCACGGATTTGCGACTTTCGCAAATCCGTTCGATCGTTTGTTCAAGAAAGTGTAACCTATCGCAGGAAAATGCGGGACACGCGTGTTTCTCAGTATTGCGCACGATCCGCCGGCTAAAAACCCCGGGCGAATATTCCGTTAATGTAATGTAACGTACACTCGCTGATACTTTATTACCGGTTTAGTTTAATGCGATTTACACGTCGCGCTACACACATCGGCAAATTAATCTTTGGTATTTGCACGCGCACGCGCGCGCGACGTATATGTAAACGGATCCAAATTAGCGCGTCGTTTTTCAGCCGTACGCGCGCGTACTTTCAAAATGCGCCACCGCTCCCACGTTGTTGACGGCGATTAAATTTGCGACATTGTCGCCGCTTAGCAGATAGCGATCCATTTGTGTCTGTTCATCCAGTTGTGCGCGCGCGCGCACGTGTGCGCCATTGTAATGCATCGATTTACTAAAAATCCACCGGACCGGAGCTAATAACGCGATTATAAAACTGGATAATGCAGATTAGTCAGGCGCATCGCGTCCATTGTTTCGCTTCGGGTTGACCAGTCGCACGACTAGTGAACCGCTGCTGACTAATAAGAACCTAATAGATATCAAACGATTCATTCTAGGACTCTTTGGATGCCCAGGCACAGAGGACTTGCGGAGGCGGTAAGAGTTGACGCAGGATCAAATTAGTGGTGATTAATTAATTTTGACGGTCACTCGTGACGGCCTTTGTTGTATTATTTTTATCTGATAGTTGAGTATGAGTAATGAGAAGAATGCTTTAAAATAAAGATACGCACGACAAAATTCGCGGATTTTCCGCAATTCCACTATCGGAAACAGTTTTGCTGGCCAAGATGGAAAGGCAGAAACAGAGATCGATAGCTTCAAATTCCTTCGGTTCCTTTCCGAAAACAAGCATAACATAGCACGAATGAATACATGCTAGGAGTATCAACCGAATAAATATTTTCCACCTCTCAGACACTTCGTTCAATATAGAAGCATGCCTCACTCCCTCGGACTATCACGCCGAAGTAATTCGAGCGAGTGATGGTGGCAAAGAGAGCGACAGAGAGAGAGAGAGAGAGAGAGAGAGAGAGAGAGAGAGAGAGAGAGAGAGAGAGAGAGAGAGAGAGAGAGAGAGAGAGAGAGAGAGAGAGAGAGAGAGAGAGAGAGAGAGAGAGAGAGAGAGAGAGAGAAAGAGAGAGCGGCGGATAACATCACAGTGGGCTCACAACATTCCGCGGCGTGGTAAAGCAATTTCTTCCGCCGGCCGGAAATTTCGGACAAGGCGACCGCGGGGGCGCGGCGAGTCGAGAACTGCTAGAACGACGTGATGCCTGCGGCGGCCAGACAATCGCGGATGGATCCGAAAGCAGAGAGAACCACTGCCCTGCTCGCCCTCCCGTCTGCTCCTAGCCAGCACGGTCAAAGCGCGAGTTTGTATAGAGCTCGCGGGCAAAGCGGATCCGTTTACAGGCGCTAATTGTAATTTTAAAACGATCGAATTCACCGACAATGCCCAACGACGGTGTGCGCGCGACCGCGTTTGAGAGAATTGCGGTCGCTCGCTTAGCCGCGAGTGGCCGTCCTGCTGTTTAATTAACAATTACGGATTAATATCGATCGGCAGGCATCGCATCAAGTTGCAAAACTTTCGCGGTCTGACGGGGATACAGAGAGCGCTGGAAGCGCTCATCTGTCGGGAATAGTTGGCAGGACTTTGCGATAATTATCTATGCACCTCGAACGGTTCCGGTTACATATAACTTGCTGGGCAAGATAAAGAAATAAATTTTATTTAAATATGCTCTGGCAATTTAAAGTACTCTTTCCGGATCTACGAGTATCTTTCTACTTGAAATTGGCACGCAGAAAGCGTTCAGCGTTTCATTTTCTCGCTTCTAACGCCACACTCAAGATGACGTCAAAAGGCGACGAGTCTTAAACTTTTGTCTTTGGATTAAAATTCATTAATTTCATGTAACTCCGAAGCTTAATTACTGCGGCTTAATTATCAAAACTTGATTGCGGCTATGGATATGTCACAAGCTAAGCTAACGAGGAGACTTTTAATCGTAACAGCTAATCTTCTCTTCTGTCATGATAAAATTTGTTTTATTTTAGCAATTACAAACTTTGCGATAGATTGAGTGCTATTTATCCCAATCTACTCTCCTGCACTCTCATCTCGCGCCCTCCGCAACACACGTCGCGTCGGTTTATACATTTTTGGACTCGCGTGGAGTACTCGCGTTTTCTCTCATTTCTCACCGGCGGATCTTCGTGGCGGCGCGATTTTCATGGCAACGGCGGTAACAAACTTTCCGAATGCAAATCCGAGGTTGTTTGCCGGCTTTTACGTTTCCAGCTGGCGAAATGCGCACCACCGGTAGTTTCGCAGGTTAACGGTCTTCGGTGGCGCGCATCGCGCGCGGTCCTTGACTACTACGACGCGTGTAGAACTACGATACAAAACGACCATCATCCGACAGCACGGGAATTCGCTCTGGCTGGCTCAGCTAGTTTGTAAGTCGTATCGCTCGTCTTCATCGTCGTATAGTAAGGCGTCCGTGTAGCGCCTGTCAACACTAGTCAACGTGGCCAGCGACATGACGTATACGGCACTGTACACACGTACTTGCGCGCGTGCGAGCACCGTTCATGCAAATAGCGAGACAAACAAGTCACTGCAAGTTTCGCGAGGAACCCTCGCTCTCGGGAGATCCGACATCGGAAAAGCCGACAGCCATCGTTCAATTCCAAGTTACGTGTTAAATGGAAATGCGTAACGATAAGGAGAGAGAGAGAGAGAGAGAGAGATAATATGCGTAATTCGCGTAGTTTGCATGTGACTGTCAATGACATTTACAACAGGCTTGTTGGAGCTGTGTGTAAAATGAGAGAAGCACAATCGCGACAGATGTATTATATTAGGTGTGTGAATTAATTCGGTCCGTTTTTGTCTTTCAAAAAGAAATAGACTTTAGTATGAAAAAACATGAAAAAGTACACTAATCAAAGTATTTGCCATCGCTTGCTATTATTTTTTCCCATCTGTCTGGCAGTTGTTGCATTCCGTGGCGGAAAAACGACTCGTCCTTCGAAGCGAGTTCATTCATTGAGCCATTTCTCTATTTCTTCATAATTGTTGAAGTGCTGGTCCGAAAGTCCATCGATCTGAACAAGTGATAATCGGATGGAGCAATGTCTGGTGAATACGGCGGGTGAGGTAAAAGTCAAGTGCTTCCTTGTGAAGGTGACCTTCACAATTTTTCCAACATGTGGCCGAGCGTTATCATGCTGGAAGATCACTTCGTCGTGTCTCTTTGCATATTCCGCCCGCTTATTCTTCAATGCGTTCTTTAAACGGATCAATATTGTTGGTAAAGTTCGGCAGTGATGGTTTGCCTCTGTTTTAATAGTTCATGATACACTACACCCTTCTGGTCCTACCATATGCAGAGCATTACTTTCTTGCCGTGAATATTCCGCTTTGTCCGCTTATCAATGCGGATGGTTTTCCTGGGTCGCTAATGGATTTCCTTCGTTTGGGATTATCGAAATATATCCACTTTTCGTCTCAGTCACAATACGGCAAAAAAAAACCTTTTCTTTTTTGCCTGGCAAGCAAGATTTCAGACATGGCTTTTCGCCTCTCGATGTCTCTTTCTTTCAGTTCTTTCGTATGGCACCCATCCTTCCTTCTTTGTAAATCTTTGTAAATCTTTCCCATGGCTGCCAAACGCACAGAAATTGTTGATCGACCAACATTCAATAATTGCGCGAGCTCATGTTGCAATTGACACGGATCTTCATCGATTAGCGCCTGCAATTCCTCGTCCTCGAACTTCTTCGGCTGACCTGGACCAGGTTTGTCATCGACACTGAAATCATTACTTTTGAAACGTCGAGACCATTCTCTGCATGATTTATCGGTGGGAGCACTTTCATCATAAGCTTCTACGAGCATTCGATGAACTTCAGCGGCTGTTTTCTTCAAATAAAAACAGAAAATGAGAACTTCCCGGAAATGATGCTTTTTTGGTTCGAATTTCAACATTTTCGAATCAGAAATCATAAACACGATATGTTATTGTTACAAACCCAAACGTTTGTCAACTGAATATTATTGCCAGATATCAAAACTAAAAAATAAAGCCTTTTGCAAACATTACAGGTTAGAAAATTACATAGTAGAGCAATTGACCGCCAGATGGACCGAATTAATTCACACACCTAATAAGTCTATCTTGTGACAAAATGGCAGGTTTCGTCTTTCTTGTGAGAAAGGCGATGATTATGTTTAGACGGCAATTTAAAGCCGATTTGACACTCTGCGTTTATATGAACAGCATTGAATCGGTTTCACAATATCTGATGTCGTTACACATCGCCATTGAGGAAATCTGCGCGCTCTACCGAAAGTTGTCACCGTTCGAGTTGGTCCAGTCGAGAGTTTCCAATTTTCAGCCTCGTTCACTTATTTGTATCAGAGTTACGTATATATTTATTGACAAATACACACACATATACACGCGCGCGCTCACCTGGCGTCTTGAACGATCCGGTCCGACAGAAACTTGAGGCTGCGCGTCGGTCTCGACGTGCTTATCGATTCGAGCTCCGCTCGCGTAACATATTCAGAGAAACATAATAGCCGCGCACACAGCGACGGACGATACATAACAATACCGTGATAATAGCATCCGCGGACACCTGCATTATTCCCGTCTATGCTCGCATTTTGTATTTCTATGAATGGCCCGATAACAATTTGCCGAATTAACTATTATTTGCGCAGGAGTAATAACGTGTAGAATGGGATTTCCGGCGTAGCGACCGAAATCAGAAATACGCGCCTCGCCCGTTTACTATTCCGCCCAAGATGGTTAATAGTCATATTACCCTATTGTCGTGCTTAGCTGCTACAAAGGCCGGTTACCGCTGGTGAGCGCACAACACGTCGTGCGCGTGTATATGTGTGCGCTCGTGCGCGCGCGCGCGCGTGTTGTGCGCCATTGGATGTGTGCGAGAAATCCACGGAATCGCGGAAATCAGATAACTGCCGCAGCTCCGTGAATTTGTCCCAAGACTGCTACTCGACGTAGCGCATTTCCACCTGCCTGTACCCTCGCGGATCTCTCACTCGCTCTCTATCTATCTCTCTCCCTCTCCCTCTCTCTCTCTCTCTCTCTCTCTCTCCTCTCCCTCCTCTCTTTCAGGAGCTCGGCGGCCGCCGGCCAGGAATCGCACTTCACCGACTTCTCCTCGCCGAAATCCCGTCGAGGTGGAACCGTTACGGTTCGCTAGCCGCTTCGCGTAATGATTGGTTAATTCGCGGGGAATTAAATGGTTACGCGGAAAATACATTGTTATGTTCCGCGGAATTAGACAGCGCGCTGGAAACGCGATCGCGCGTCGGCGATTTCGCTGCTCTGCCGGTTGAGTTTAGAGCTCCGACACGCGGTGGATTGTCGCATTCGTTGAGTCTATTGATCTAATTGGCTTATGACGATGAATGACGCCGCGAAGAGTTCGCGGAGAACGGCGTATCCCAATTCGCGCGACGCTAATATCTAATTCAATCGCCGTCGCCGTATCGCCTCTCGCGTTTGATTCGCGCATTTTTACGTTAAATGCGCCTCTTTCTGCAGACTTCGATAAAGTTCCTTTTATTTCTAACGTTCTCCTTCTTTTTTTTAATTTTCATCAATGTACCATTTCAATTGGGGGATATCCTGCGTTCGTATCTTCTGGAAATTTAACGTTCCTATATTCGACTCTTGCTATGTCGGGGCTAAGCGGCTCCTTTGCGGAACGGACGGTGAGATCGCAACGATCTCAAGGCGGGGGACAGGGACGGCACCCTCGCAGAGGAATGCGGAGAGGTCCGCGTGGAAATCTTTCGCGACGGGACTGCGATGAGTGGGACGTGCCGTGATGCCAAATGCAATTTTCTCCGACAGTCCGTCGAGGGCGACTCGTCTCCCCGTCGCCGAGGGGAAATTACACGTGGATAACGAAGAAAACGCCGGTGTCATTCCCGTCGACCGGAAGTTGCGGAATTTCAGCGCACTGGCTTGAGAAAAGAATGACGGGTGCAGCTCGCGTGCACGAGAACCGCGAAAACGCGCCAAAATTCTTGATGGATCTCTCTTTTTTCCCGTTGCATCTGTATTGAGGATAAATGATATTCTTTCATAGAATCGATTAAAAGTCAGTCAATTAAAAAAAAAAAATTAAAATGAAAGTTGTGCATATCACAATTGTATTATTTATTAATTATCACATATTGAGCAAGACTAACAATGAAAAGATATTGATTTCTTTGAACGAAATTTATAAAAGAATATAAATTTATACGAAAGTAATTTAAAACTAATGATTATATAGCAGTTTTTTTTCGATAATGAAAAATAAAAATTCTGAATTGTTGGTATTAATATAATAATGTGAAGACAAATATTTTCTTTTCAATTTAGACTCTTTCAAGCTTAAGTGCAATGACGAGACGTAAAAATACACTTTATTTAAACTCAACGAGCGAGTGTAGCACTGAATTGCGTGTATTGTTGACTGGCTTGCTATTAGAAAATATCTCTCCATCGGCAATGTCGGAAGCGCAAATTCCGTTGATTCGTACAATATCAACGGCTAGAAAAGGCTGAAATTAACGAAGTATACCGGAACGTAATGCAAAACACATGACTGAACTACAACGGCGAGTGGAATTTGCTCTCTCTATTCATAACGCTAAAACGTCAATTAGTACAGACAGATACAATGCGCGATTTCACGAGCGAAACTCCGGTACCAATAGCTCCAATTCCGAGAATACCCAAACGATGTGACCAATAAACAAAAGAAACGAACATCGTTTTATGCGTGGTGGGTAATTCGATTATTCTAATTCCGAGATTGAAAATCTATCGCATTCTACGTATTGTCCTGTTTCCAGGATATATCGGTGTATCGTAGCTCGATTCATTTCTTATAAGCGCGAGGTTGTTCACGTAATAATAGCCGAGCTAGGAACGACGTTGTGAGAGAAACCGACAAATTTACCTAACGAGCAGAAAAGTATCGCGCTTAAAATGGCGGATAATTAATTTTGAATAAGCAACTGCTACGTGTACGTTTCTGCTCGCCCCTTGGCGATACCAAAAGCTGATGTCTGTCGCCACAAGCAAAAGGCCGGACAAACATAGCTTGAACGAGCGACGAGGGAGGGCTTGGAGGAGGGAGATCAATCAATCGGTTTGGCCGGCGAGAAGTGTAAGTCAGATTGCGCGACGAGAGACGATGAGGAGCGGATTTGCACGCGTACGAGCGGTCGCGAGCACGGCGGGCGCAGGAAGTGGTTTCTGCATACGCCGCCATATGTAACGCGCTCCGATTTGCATAACGGAACTTGCCGGAGGTTACTCTACCTTAACAACGGCTCTTGTGCGAAACAGCGTTTCGAGATTCGATTCAGAGTGCACGCGAGAGGATACGCAGACAGTTCCGCGGCGCGTCTGTTCTGTTACTTTTTTTTCCAGCCGGGTATCTTCGCGCCGCGCCGCGCCGCGCCGGCGGAATCAAGGATTGCGCGTGTCTGTCTGTACGAGCGTGGCCGCTGCGTGAGCATTTCCTCTCACTCGAGAATATTTTTACGAGAGAGGCAAATATACCAATACCCGGGCGGATTTTCTGCATTTGTCACGAATTTTCATCCGAGTTTTGAGAATAAGTCGTTCAATAGACCGATCTTCCTCATTTCATCACGTCGCACACCTCAAGTATATCCCGAATCTTCCGACTTAATTAACCTGCATATCGCGTATATCGCGTTAGTAATAAGCGATCCGGCGCGAAGAATCCTTATTCCGAGCGAAGCATACGGCGAAATTGAATCTTCGCGTATCGGCGCGCGCGGGCGCGGCGTTCGCAAAACTTCGCGGGCCGTTTTCATTTAATTTCAGCCGCGGAGAACACGCAGGGCAATTAGACGGCCGGTCGAGTCAAGAACGGAAGAGAGAAGGGGAGAGTGAGTGCGAGAGGCAGAGAAATAGAAGGTGAAAGAAGGAGAGAGAGAGAGCGAGAGAGAGAGAGAGAGAGAGCGAGAGAGAGAGAGAGAGAGCGAGAGAGAGAGAGAGAGAGCGGAGCGGAGCGGAGCCTACGTGAAGGTTCGTTTGCGCCTCACGAACGACTCGAGATCCCATCTTCTAACGACGCTCCCTCGCCCCCGCGATGCGTGACCGGGGTCAGGATGGCACCGTTAGAAACCGTTTCCACGGGTGCTCACCCACTCGTGGAGAACACGTACCGCCGCGAAAATAAGCTCCCGAGTTATAAGCGCTGTGGGACGTCACCGAGGGAGCAGCAGCTTCGTGCTTCCTGTTCGCCGAGCTGCGCCAGTTGCCGACGCCGACGCCGAATGGCTATCGGGACTTTTCATTTAGTGATATTGTCCATTTTCATCACGACGTAATATCGCTTTGAACTTTCTAACCCGACCGAGAGACTCGGGCCGCGCGCATGCTCTCGCTCTTGCGCACGTCGACCCGTGCCGTCGTAGATATCGAGCTACGGGAGCGAACGAGAGCCCTTTAACTTGAGAGATCATTAGTAGATTGGAGGGAAGTCGACGTCCGATCAACAAGGCGATAAACTTCTAACAAACTTTCCGACGTATCTACTCTCTAAATTACTTGAATTATTTCACTTAAAATGAGGAAAGATTTACTCGAAGCGACGCAGTGAAGACAGCGGATCGCGGGAACGCGAGTGTTTAATTCGCGCTTAAACAGCCGATTTTTAATCTAATAATTAATTGACGCAATCGAAGTCAAGTTCCGTCGAATTTACCATTTATTCACTACGCTCGTTATAAAGTAAAAGTAATACTAAAAAGCATTAAGCGATATATATTTTCTTTATGCGGAAGAGAGAGAGAGAGAGAGAGAGAGAGAGAGAGAGAGAGAGATTATTTTACATCACGACGTGGAAACAAAATCGCGAAACAAACGTCCTCCGGCTCGGCCCAGCGACTCGGAACTGTACTAATCCCTCGTTAGTGCAGATTATGGCACTGTGTTGTCCGTGTCTGTTTAAAGCGCTTCGATCTGCCGGCACGTCACGTCGTCAGACTTACCCGGCTAAGTATATTTAATTGGCATGATACTCTAAAATCATGATTTATTCTCTTTAAGCGCCCGCGCGTTGAAACTCTATCGATTAGAGAGACAGCGCGCGGCGGCCATGTCTTTATTCCAAGGGACAAGACTAATGAAACGGTACTACCTCTATCAATAAATTCGGCAGAATCGCGCGAAAAGAATTTTTCGGCTTCGTGATAAATCCCGGAATCGGCTATTCGCGCGAGATCCGTGGCCGTGTTGTGATATATTGCAAGGAAACGTGCCGGCAGGCAGACGGACGTTGCAAATTATTTATGACACTCACGAAACGGCGCTGTCAATTTATTTCGAGACGTCACCGCCGGAATTGACATTATCGTGGCATTGGTGAAAAAAAAAAAAAAATTGATGTCGGCCCAATCCGAGGGGTGCACCGAAAATAGTAGAGCGTCCGTGCATGGCGGTTCAAATAATCTTCGTTAACGCGCTTGACATCGCGTGTCACAGTCAACTCGTTTCTCTCGTCTCGAAGCGAGTTCAATTCTTTTCATTTTTGTTCTAACCCACTTTTTCTAATCAGCACATTACCTCTTAAAAAGAATTGCAAATTGCTTTGAAGAGAAAAAAGAAACGATCGGCGAGATATACTTACGGAATGGTAAACGTCAAAAACAAAGCTTCCCACTTGTCCAAATTTCAGTTACGCGTGTCGCGGGATACGCTCGCTTGCCGGCCAATCAATTCGCCCGCATTTTCTGTTATCGCAGCTGATGTTTTGCACGAGTCGCCGGCCGCGGTCTATCAGCCGACCTGTCGGCTCGATGTTATTCTTCGACCCCGATCGATCGCGCGCGGATAGCCCCGGCCTCGTCGACGCGCCACCGACAAAAGAAAACATTCGCGGGATACGATAGCGCAACGTCCGTCCGTCCGTCCGTCCGCTCAGCCGCTCGTACGCTCGTTACCCGAGCCGACGAGCCAGAGAGCGAGCTGATAATAATAAGGTGCTTTCATAATTGCCGATGTAATTAGAGGGAAAAAGGCGGAGGTGGAGCGCGCAATGCACTTCCTTCGCCGACGACGGCATCGCCGTTCTGGTCGCGCCCAAGTGCGCGCGCGTGCGCACGCTTATTGTTGCAATTGTCGGGCAGAAGTGCAATCGGAAATACGAACGTCCGCAGCTGTCCTCCGACATGAAAGAACGACGCAATGTCGACGCAGTGTCATCTTTGCGGCAGAAGGAGAGAACGCGTCAAGGTGAAGTGCGTCACCTTGTGCTTGAAGAAATTTTTCCGAAAAATTATTGAAAAATTACTTGGTAAACCTTTACAGAGAGAGAGAGAGAGAGAGAGAAAGGATCTTTAGAGCATTCACCTCCCGTGACCTTGACTTTGACTCGTATCGCACTCAAAGAGTCACTCTTTTCTACGAGTGGATTTTTACTAGGATTTTACGAGAAGATGAAAGTAGTCAAAATGGCGTCAATACGAAGTAAAAGTGATTTCCGTCGTTAAAACATTTGCACAACGGAAAGATATTAATTGTTTCGCATCGGGCGGCACTTCATCTATCAGTGCTCGTAAAACACGATTTACACCCTTTGTTTTCTTTACAGAATTTCGTGCGCATGGAATAAACGTTTCTGCGCGAAACCCTTCGCATTGTCCCGCTTGCGCGAGTAACGCGCGCTCGCAAATTTCACGGAGCGCAGTCGCGTAATTTTCTTTTCTCTCTTCTCTCGTTCTCTTGCATTCTCGCGTGCAATTCATCGGAAGTCGTTACATACGTGTTAGTTCGATTGCACTTTAGAGCTGTCTGTATGAGCGCCGAGACCATCGCCGACGTGAACGCTGACGTTAATCGTTCCCTCTCATTCCCGTCGTACGCGAATTACCGGCCGGTGATATATATCGCGCGTATAATTCAGCCATAATTTCAGAAATAAGATCGCGCGATAGATAGCGCAGAAATTCAGAACACGACGTCGGTCTCGTGAGAACGCTGATAAAGGGCACGGCGAGCGAGCGGCCCGGCGCGTTGGCGCGCATGAAACCTCGCGCGCGGAAAGTCAAATTGGCAGAAACGTAATGATAGAGCCTTCGATGCGCAATTCCGAACGTAATGGATTGTTCACGAGACGGTGAATTTCCACGGCGCGCAAGGTCTTTATTATTGCGCTGTATTTGAGATGATATCTTTATAAAGACGATTCTCGATGGGAATCCTGAAAAATAAGTGTGTGAAGAAGTCATTCGCGCGTGGAAAATTTCTCAGTTCCTAAAATAATATTGTGGACCTTGGTTGGAAAATCTGTGGTTAAAGTGCAATGTTCTAAACATGTGGATTCCGTTTCATTTGTCAAACATTTCCGTTTCCATCCTATCGAATTCGATAGCCGATACAAAAATAAAGTTTCCTCTGCGATTCTGCAGACGAAAGTATGTAAGAACGGGATTTCCAATTGGTACTACGATTAAACAAAGCATTATGATCGAAATCTGTGCCGCTTCTGAGAAAATCTCGGGGAGTTTCTAAACGAAACTTGTCTTTTCATATCAAGGAACGTGTGCTGATACATCACAGTATATATTATATATACACACACACACAATTTCAGAAATAAGATCGTGCGATTGAAGAACGAAGAAATTCGCGGGAACGCAGGACGCGATTATCGGAGAAATACGGACGCGAGGGAAGTAGTTGCCGCCGTTGCCGGAAGAGAAAAGATGAAAAAGATGGAGGAACGGGGAAATAAGAGAGGAGAGAGAATGCCGGGACGCGGATGGGGATCCGGGCGGATCCGGGGATCGAAAAGGGGAAGAGGCCAAAGCGGTCGGATGAAAATTTAATTTCGCCGATCCTGGAGGAGGCCGGGGCACTACGCCGGCATTACAGCACTCTTTCGCTCTCTCGCTCTCTCTCTCTCTCTCTCTCTCTCTCTCTCTCTCTCTCTCTCTCTCTCTCTCTCTCTCTCTCTCTCTCTCGTGTCCTCTTTCTCTCTCCGGGCCGGGCAACACACTGACGGCCACGATTTACGAGATTACGGTAACGAGAACACGGTAATATTACGGGCGATGACGAAATTACCGGTCGTTCGCCGGCTTATCGCCTGAAAAGCCGTGCGAGCGGAAAGGACGAAAATAAAATTTGCGAGCGTCCACGTGATTGAGCCGATCCACTCGCGGTAGCATTTTCGCAGTGGCAATTTCGCGTTCGTAGTGGATGACGATGACGACGACGACGACGACGACGACGACGACGACGACAACAACGGCGGGACGAAAGAGGTCGCGGTGGGAAATTTGCGAGAAATTTAGTAATTATGATTTCGGCAGACGCGCCACCGTAAGTCACAGTGAATTATGAGCGGGCGTGATTATTGCGCCGTGCTTCCGGCATCGCCGCGGATGCCGCTCTCGTTGCGGGCGTGCGTTATTAATTGCGAGCGGACTGGCGACTTAAGCCGCTGCGCGACTCATAGTCGCCGGAAGATTGCATTATGACGGGGATATTCCGAAATCCCGCAACACCGGCCGAATCGCACGCGCGCGCGCGAGTAAAACGCGACGAGCAAAGCGCCGCACCGCGGCCGGAGCTTTCGCTTCTCTCGCGGTTTAATTTACGAGAATTCCCGAGGAAAAACATCGCGATAATTTTATCACAATAACTTTTTACATTCATATACCAACTAACAAACACGGGCAAACTGGTGAGTCGACAAGTTTCTCAGTTTATTTTACGTATTATCGTTCCACTCTCTCTCTCTCTCTCTCTCTCTCTCTCTCTCTTGTCTGCTTTTACATGCGTAACTAATTTAAACGCGGTAAGAAGTTAATTCCCAAACTATGAAGAACAGGTAGACAGAGTTCGGCCGTGATATCGGCCGACTTTTTACGCCACGATACGGGCTTCAAGAATTATTACAACATTTACTTCGGAGCTTCAAATGAACTTGTGTTTGAGAAGGAAATATTGGCTCCTCGATATTGTTCGCTATTGATTTAGAACTATGTGATGCAAAAAATTGCGGACCAACGAGAGGATATCCCGGACGAAATGCGATTTTGCGTGGAGTATTTCAGACCCTTCCGTTTCGGATGGGGTGCGTGACGCGGGTATTAAACTATGCCCGGAAATTTAGCAATTACTATTTGGATGTTTACCCGCGTCCCGCGCGCCGTAAGTCATTGTGAGTTACGGGCAGTGAGTATTGCGCTACGCCGGTCACGAGGCAGGAAACGCTCGTGCGGTAATCCTATTATTAATTGCGAGCGCATTGAGGGGCTCAAGACGAGATTCATAACGCCGCGGAAGGTCTATAATCGACGGTTTGTGTGTGCGTAAGTGTATGTGTGTGTGTGTGTGTCTGTTTTGAGACAATCCGATTGGAAATAGCCGTTCGCCTCTGCCCGGATCTGCTGCTAATGACTCGCCGATCGGTTTCGATCTTTTGTCGACGGAAATTCTTCGACTTTCGGCTCAACATCGAAGAAGCGAGTCGTTGAAGACACGACGGCGACAGTAGTCATTTCTCTCGTTGCGGAAGGAGAGAGAGAGAGAGAGAGGGAGAGAGGGAGAGAAAAGGAGCGCACATTAAAGGCACATAAAAAAATGTGCAAAAGTATCCGACGTGCAAGAAGCGACTGCTTCATTGTAGAGCGAGCGGTGCATCGCTTTTTACGGTTCTATAAGGGAGAAGGATCCGGGGCGATATTGTGTTTCTTTATATTTCTCTATTTTTAGTGTCGCCGGCTTTTAGTACCCCCTCCGCGACTCGCGGGCTCTTAAGTGGATTGTCAACGAAACGATCGGTATTAACTAACCGGCCAGATCCGACGAGTATCTCTATGCATCGGTTTTCGCGCGTCGGTGGAGATACGTCTCGCGACATGCAGGAGTGCGCGCACTCCAGATGTGCACAAAAGAGCGGCTCGCTATCCTCCGGTCTGTTCGCGTATGATTTACAAAGTGCGGCGGAGGGCGAGGCCGAGCCGCGTGCCGATACGCCGTTCGTAATGCCGATTTATTCCGGCGAATAAAGCGTCCGGATGGTGCAGGTGGATACCGAGCCGCCCGTAAAGTTCGCGGCGCACGGAACGAGGGAACGTCTTCCCACTACCTCACCTCCTCCTCCTCCTCCATCTTCTCCTTCCCCGTGTTACGTCACTTTTCTTAACGATAAAGTGGAATTAAATGACCACATGCTGCTTCTCATAGTTGTTGTTTCCCGTTTACGCAAGAGATTATTCATCGTTCTTCCTTCACTGTCGTTTGCATTTTGTTCATTTGTTGTTGCATTATTTTTATACTTTTACATATCGATCTGAGGTGTTCACCCTGAGCTCCGTCCGGGTGAACACCTCCTTGCGTGTTTATTCATCGCTGTAGACGCTAGCAGATAACCAAGATGCGATAGGAGATTGTGGTGAAAAGAAAAACTTTGGAAAAACTTTCAACAAATAGCAGTAGCAACTACTGATGCCGAAATGTGAAATATGAGTCGTTCGTGTCAACTTATATCCCACAAGTTTATATCTAATAACCGCTTTAATAAGTTATCAGGAGGTAAAAAACGAAGCGACGCGTTTGCCGGCTTAATGAAAATCGCGTTCGCCAGCGCCATCGACGCCGCCGCCGCCGCCACCGCCGCCGCCGTATAACAGCGGCTAATGGCGTCAAGGTTCAACGATGCGAGGCAAGTATATAGGTCGTAAGGCTGAGAGAAGGCCGGAACACCTGCTCCCCCTGCGGAGAACGTCGGTTAACTCGTAGCTCTCGTTTTCCGCTGCGGCCGGCCGCAACAATAATTATCGCTAATAATGCCGGGATACTTAAACAGAGTTATAACGCGCTCCCCCGGAATAGCACGCCGGGCGCTATTTCAACCGGGCAGATTCGCGGGAACCCTCCTGCCGCGCGCGGCAAACGCAGATGTTGCCCGTGCCGTTTGCCCGTTTCCGCCTGGCCGCGATACTGAAATTTTATCGGAATCCGCGCGAAAAACGGCGCGATTCCTCGACTCGAGCTGCGTAATCCGACGATTTCGCACAAACGTGCTCGAGATTGTGACCGATCGCGGCTTTGCGTTATAGAGAGAGAAAATGTGCGTAAGAAGAATTTGTTGAGATTAATAGAAATTTATTCATTAAGATTTATCAAGATTTATTGATTTACGTATGCATCAAGACTGATAGAAAATGAAAATTTAACATTTCACTTGGTTTCAGAAATAACAGCGTACAACGCTTTTAACTCTGCATCAAAGGGTCCAGTCCCATCCAATTATAGAGCTCGACATTTCAATCATTTTCTTAAGAAAAGTTACCTTTATTTCGCTCGCTCGAAATAGTACATATAGGAGAATAGTACATATAGGAGAATATCAAGGCGAGACTCCCGCACGCTCGAAAACGTAGTCGACTGCGCTTGAATCCGGACCCTTCTCGTTTTCAACAGCAGTGTTGTTCTAGCATTGATGAAATTCAGGCAGAAGTATCCACGTTCTAAAGGAAACATCGTGTGCTTTCGTTTTTTCTCCACTGCTCTTCTCAAAACAAATACATAAACAAGACGCACGCAAGGTCAACCTGCCCTTTACCCACCGCGATCTCTCCTATGCGCGACTTCGATTTGCCCGCGGTTGGTCGGTGGAATCCGAGCGAGACTCCGAAAGAAAGGAAAAGAGCCGAGGGGGACAGCGAGAATTACCGCGGGAGAGAACGCAGACGGTCGCGCGGATCAATCGCGCGTAAAGCGTCTCTTAAAAAATATTTCCACCTGCGCGCAAACTTTCCCTTCTCCTCGCTCGCTCTCCAGTTGGAGCGCTTTCTTTGCGCATCGCGGCGAACGTCGAGAGCATCGGCTGAAGTTCCCGGCGTCTTCCCTCGCTGTTCTGAAGCCTGTCCTCGGGGAAACGAGTAGTATTACCCGGCAGAGAGCAGACCAAGCTCTCCTCTCTCACTCCGTACTTCATTACGATTTAATTCACCTCCGCAAGAAACTCCTTGCAGGCAACAAGGACCCTCCTTCTTTCCCGTTCCGTGGACGGAGGATATACGCTCAGAGGCGGCGCTATCGAGGGCGCGAACAACCGCGTCGTCCCGCGTCTTCAACCCTTCGGCGGGCGCGTGCAATTTTTACCTCACTTTAGGCACCTGGCCTACCACCGCAAATACAAGTGAAATTAATTTTGCTTTAATCTCGAAACAGTTTTTGGCACAAGATATAATCGGTACAGTAGATTATTATTAATTCAAGTGTCCAGATGTATATTTCATATTTATAAAGAGGAAAACATTCACATTCCATCTTATATACACATTATCATCTTATATACAATACAAAAAGCAATGCGTCATTAGCCAGTGATATACAGCTTTACATCATGCATCCGCGCAAAGCACGCTTCCACTGAATAGTTAAATCGCGCATGAGCGCGATTGTATTCCCTCCTTTGACGATGGCGCAAAGTCGCCACACAACACAATACTAATACATCCCGACAATGCAGCTACGCGAGAGGCAGGGTGAAACAATTTGCGCCGTGCGCGCGAAAGAGGCAAAATACGTTGAAGCCGCTCAAATCGCAATTAAGGTCGTTAAAATTAAGGGCGGCGCGGGTTAATTTGGACGAGGGCCGGGCGGGCGAGTGGTGAAAATCAGAAATATCATTCGTAAGACCCCGCGCGAGCTCGCGCTGAAACTCGCTTCTTCCGCACCGTTGATGTAATTTCGCCGCCTGGCGCTCACGGAATTTCGCGCTGGCTGGGCTGTATTCGCGCGCGCGCGCGCGCTTACCGTCACGACGGGTAACAGGGAGGATGCTGCCGGCACTGGCGCGAGGAAGGCAAACGAGCAGGTGGGAGGACGCAGAAAAAGTGGGCCACCGTCGCGCGTTTTCAGGGTGGATTGCTTCTTACGTGAGAAAGAGAGAGAGAGAGAGAGAGAGAGAGAGGGAGAAAGGGACAAGGGGGAGAGGGTAGGAGAGAGCGCGCGCGAGGTGCGCTGGAATCTCCTCCGAACACGAACCGCCCTCGAACGAATGCTGTACACATATACCCGCGGCAATCTGAGTAAAAAAAGGGTTGGGCCATGGCAAATTGATTGGTCGACCGGGGTAATCCCTATATCTTGTACGTAGCCGGATATTAGTAATTTCGATAAGAAGGATCGGACGGCGGAGCTTTGTCCAAGAGATCAAATTGGCGGCTGCCCTAATTGGGAGCGGGGACGAAAATAATAACGGACGGTAGGCGGTACACATATATATATATATATGTACAGCGGTAATAAAATTACGTTACATTAGACCGACCTATTATAATATGGAATAAACGCCGATAAAGGGCGTTGAAGTCTAATTGGGCCGGTGCGAAAATAAGGGAAGGTAAAAGTACCGCGCGGAGCGAACAGGAGGCGGAGGGGGAGAGAGAGAGAGAAAGAGAGAGGGGGGGGAGAGAGAGAGAGAGAGGGAGGGAGAGAAGGCTAAACGCGCGCGCATCTCTTCGGTTCGCGATTATAGTTGTTACGTTGGACGCATTGTTAATGCACTCTTATATTACGCGTAACTCGACAACCGAGGTCACTTAGCGAAATTAGCAAACGGCGAGAGCGACGTGCGTACGAAACATTTATATCTCCAGTGCTCCAGCTGGGAAAGAATTTTAAAGGTCATCACGTCGCGGGAAAAGGGACCGAATCGACAGTATCGTTTGTGTCAATCTCTTCTAATTATTTTCTTTTCTTGTATAATCTATATTTTTTAAGTTGATACATTCGAGATCCGCGTGGAACTTTTTTAACTAAAACACTACAAGCGCGCGCCTTTTGGCTTATTCATATTAAAGTTTAGAATAAATATTATAAATCATAAAAATAATCCCTGTAGTGTAATATAAATTTAATAATATCCGACTCCAACATACGATGTATTAGGCGCATACAGTTTGAAATTCCACGACATATTTTCTGCATAGTAACGCGTAACTGTATAACCAATGAATTTCGACGTTTAACATTTCTATTCCAAACCATCTTAAGTTCATCTTCAGATGCTATATGCATCGTTCTACTGGCTAAAAAGCATTTGAAGATAAATTCAAGACGGTCCTGAATAAAGAAGCTGACTCCCAACTCCCTTCCCCCTCTCTCCCTATCTCTCTCCCACTCTCCTCACTCTATCACTTTCCCTCACTCTTTCTTTTTCCCACACTCTTTCTTTCTCTTTAACTCTCACCCCCCTTCTCTCTCTCTCTCTCTCTCTCTCTCTCTCTCTCTCTCTCTCTCTCTCTCTCTCTCTCTCTCTCTCTGTCTCTCCCTGTCTCTTCCTGTCTCTCTCTGTCTCTTCCTATCTTTCTCTGTCTCTTCCTGTCTCTCCCTGTCTCTCCTTGCCTCTCCCTGTCTCACCCCCCCCTCTCTCTCTCTCTCTCTCTCTCTCTACCTCTCTCCCTCCCATCCCTCCCCCTTTCTCTCTCTCTCTAACTGTCACTCAGGTGTCATTCCACGCGATGATTTTATTAAAGGGTACCTTTCACATTCCAATTGGAATATACAATTTTATTCCAAATTCACAGTTATTTTTTTACGGTCAAGTTATTTTTTCATTAGATTTTTTATATTGCGTATACCAGTTGAAAATCTCATTCTCATTTTAAATATGGATTCTCGTCTAGAATTAAGACAGGAATATCACGTAGGGATTCGAATTTTTTTGTACCGGGCATAAAAAAATATCGGTATGCTTTTACAGAAATAAATAAAAATCTTTTTATAGAAAACAACTTTTACATAAACGTTCCATTTTCTCAGTGAAAATTAAATATGAAATAAAAAATAGAAAAAGAAATATTTATATAAAATATCGACTTTTCTCATTTTGAAATATTCATATTTATAAAGTACAACTGTTGAAAGTGTCTCATATATTTTAATGAGTTTTCAATGTAAAGTGAAAGATAAAAATTTTTTGAAAAGAAAACGTTGAAATGGATCTGTTTGGATTTCCTGCTGCGAATCACGTGCTTGAAACATCACACTTTTAGTTTAGAAATATTTTATTTAAAGTCCATCAATTTGTCTAGATTGTAGGGGACTAGATTTTAATTAAAATTTTTTACGTTTAGTAGCGTCAGATTCATGTAAGCCTTCTCGACATTCGAAGAATATCGAGGTCCGAGGAGAATTCACGCAGCGAAAAGTTTAATGGCAACGACGAGTGCGTGAGAAAGCGAGGAGGGCGGGGAGGGGGAGGGGAGTGCAGGAGAACACGTTATCTCAGGTGAATGGCAGGTGGAGAGACAGTCGAGCGGGGACGAGGGTCGCAGGGCAGCCGGCGCGCAATCTTGCCGCGCTGAATCGTCAAATCGTTTACGTGCGTTCGCTTCCGCGTCCCGGCGTGCGACGTACGTTCCGGGACGATAGGATCGGCGCCAAATGCGCGCAAGCGCCATGGTCAAAGCGGGTACCGAAACTCCGGCGCCGCGGCGACCTCGCGCTCGTGAAAGTTTAGGGTCGCGAGACGCCACCACTCGACGGAAGTTGGACAAGTTTGAATGCGCCTGATATCAAGGTAGGCACGTAGAAGACGCGTAAATTTCAGATGCAGATGCGCGCCATGCGGCAAGACGACGGCGCCGGGCACCGGGCGCTGAGCTCGGTGTTGGTATTGGTGTGTTGTTGTTGTCGCATATAAAGCAACAACGATACAGCACAACACACAACACACGACACGACGGCCACGTACGCGCACGTAACGCGCGAGTATGCCAAACGGAGAAGGAGGGAGACGGACTCTCTCTCTCTCTCTCTCTCTCTCTCTCTCGCCCTGCCTCTCGCTCGCCCACTCGTACCCATGAGCGAGAATAAACGAGCGTGATATCCCGCGTATTCAGCAACCCCGTGACGCGACCAACGCTGAAACAATAAAGCGGACACAGCGCGCCCGTGGAACACAATTACCCTTCGCACTAATTTCGTCCTTGGTGAGGGCGGCACGCTCGCTCCCCGTTCGTTCGGTTGTTCATTCGTTTGCCGTAATGAGCGCGGAAAAAACACAAGCTGTTTTCACCGGCGAACTTGAAGAAGGAATGGCTAATTTTTTAAGTACCAGTAAGTGTTTTTAAGTTTTTAAGTAAGTGGTAGACGCGCCATTAGCACGCTCACCGGTTGCAGCATGACGCGCGTTCGCGGACGCGAGCTCGTTGCGCGTACATCTTGAACCGGAAGACTCGACCGTGTCCGGGACGAGATATTGGACGCGGTGAAGCGTCGTTTGCTCTGCAGTGAAATAATTGCAACCGGATAACACGCGGTGTTCGAGTTTGCAGCTGAAGCTTGGCGCGTTTCAGCGAGCGTTTAATTCGCGCGTCGTCACGTTCGATGGAGAGCGAGACGGAAGTAACTTTCACGTCGCACCGCCGGGCCAGGACTCTCGAAACTTGGCGGGAAGAAAGTGTAAAAGCTGCCGGGGAAGCATGCTGTAAAGATGTAATTCACGTAGAAAACACGTGTGCGCGCATAATGGCCACTCGGTCGTACCAAATTTGTTTGACTTTCGATCAAACCCACTTGCATAAGTGAGGTACAAATTGTCTCTTCGTCTCTTGTGATTCTTTATCAAATTAAAACTCCCTCTCTTTCTCTTCAGCATTATTTCTGAGCAAGCATCTTTTCGATAAAATTCTCTCCAATAAGATATAATGTTCTGAATGGGAATAGAAATATATTTATTTGAAAGAAAAGAAAGAAAAAAATAAATCTTGACTTATTTGGCAACACCAACTTTTGTGCCAAAAGTTGAATATAAATATACTTCCTCGTTAATATACGACTAAATTGCGAAAACTATTTGCGAGTTAATTTGAGCAGCGTCGAAAACGTAACATTAATTTCTGCTTACTTGAAAGATAAGTGGCCACGGCGCGCGATTACACGTCGCCCAGCGGTGTTGTACCGCTTTCGCAAGCGTAGCGCCGACGTTGTAAATATTCCATAAAATTATCTTCACGGAAACTTGACGCCACGTCAACGAGACACGCAAAGTGCGGCGCGTACGTGCACGCCGAGAGGACACGAGAGGCATTGTCGCCGCCGCGGTGTCTCGCGGCACCATTTCGCACCCCCGCGAGATGTTACGCGCGGAAATCGCACGCTGCTCTCCTCTCGCGCGGAACTGACGCGCTTTCGAAGGTACCGAAACGCACCACTTCCTCGCGAGCGAGCCGTGAACCGCGAACGAATGGTGAAAGTTCGCGCGCCGCGGCCACTTGCTGAGGTCGGGATCTTCGCCGTGGAAGACGGGAAAGCAACGAGGGAAACGACGGAAACGGCGAGGACGATAAAAATGCACGTGGAAGAGATATCGAGAAATGCGGAACGAGGAGCGCAAGACGGTGAGAAGACGGGAATGTTAAATAAGGGCTGATGCACGCGACGATAGTACCCCGTGCGCTTCGATATTAACATGTTAATTGCTATGGGAAACGTTGGAGACTCGCATTACGATTTCATCGCATCTCATTAATTTTCGGGTAAATTGTAATTATACAACTGATGAATTAAATATGTGATCAAGAGAGACCTAATGAATCTAGCTAACAAACGCATGCGCCAGGAAACGCATGTAGTTGTTGTAATTTCGTTTGTACAAGTTTCAGTTAAGATGACTCCGTCTGTGTGGAAATTTATCATTTATCGGAAAGAAGGTATTTTTCTCTACTTATACATATGTTTATTCAACTATTTCTTATAAATCACTTGTTAACTATTTTATATTTTTATGGACTTTAACTCAATTACAATTCAATTTAATTTAATTATAAACTTTCCACTGTGCTGTGTATTTCCCAAATAAAACAGCTCAATAATTCTGAAGTCTGCGCATAATAATAAATTTGTATGTTAATCTTTAACATCGCGCAGTATTTTTCATCATACTTTTTACACACACAATTTAGAAGAAATTAAGAACAGTCAGTTAAGCCAGAGAAATTGAGAATAGCAAATTAAAAATACCAGATTCTTTCGAGCATCGGATTAAAAATCGGTGGCAATTAATACATTACATACAAAGAAACCATTACTTGCGATATCGCGCGCTTTTGTTCCTCGTATGCTACAGTCTCGCTGTCGTCAGGAGCGAGACAATCGGTCGAGTCAGAGAAAAGTCATTATCGGAGAAGCGGCGGGCAGTTTGGCGATAAAAATGACGACAGCCGCGGCCGTTAAAGCCATGCGCGCTCGTTCGGCCGCAGAGCCGCGAGTTTGTTGCCACGATTTATAATCGTGGAAATCGGAAGAACAAGGACGAACGAGCGCGAGCGTACCGCCGCGGCGCGGTTCCCCGCCGCCCGCGAACGGTAATTTTCGGTTACGTTTGGCGCTTCTTCTTTACGAGCGACGTGCGGATATCGAATCTGCGCGAGATTTTCCGCCGGTGCCGCGACGTTATTTCAACGATTTCGCGGTTTTCCAGAGCTGGGATTTCAATGGAAGCGGTCCAGCCCCCGTAAATTTTTCCTCACTCCTCCGTCAGAGCGCCGCGACCTCCAGCCACCCCAGCCGCCGTTCCCACGCCGAAGAATTCCTGACTTTCAACTCCGAAGTTTCTACATTCGTTCCCGGTTCACAGCGTCGCGAGAAGAAGTGATGCGTTTCAGTACTCTCGAAGCGTACTTTGTCAGTTCTCGCCCGTCGTCATCTCTTTCTCTCGATATGTCACTCGAGGCTTTCGGACCTCGACGTTAATGGCGACTTGTCGGATAAAAAATCTGTACAGTCAGTGCGGCGGCTATGACTCTCATTGTTCACGTTGTTTCGTCACGTGCCTTGACGTCTCTTTATCGTCGTGAATTTTCTCTGCGTAGAAAGCGCACGAAACATCTCGTTCGCATGCGTGCAGCGAAAGTTCGGAAAGAGTCGGAACGTCGCCGCAGTCGGCGAGTGATCGACGAAGAACTTATCCACTGGTAGCGCTCGTCGTATCTGTGACACGTGCGAGAATAATAGCCGCGATCGAGATGGATTCCCGGTGTATACGACGACGGGGAAATAGAAGGGACCAAGGGTGTGTTTCACAGGACACCTTGTCCGCGCCGTGTTCCATCGGTCTCGGCGAGGATGCGAAAGTGCGAGGTGGGCCGAGCACGATCGATATGTCATCGCGTATCCACTGTCGAGCGGCGCTATCTCGCCGGCCGCTAACTCGCGAATCTCGGGGAAAGCGATCCGGAGAAAGATTGATGCAGTGCATCAGCCGACGGAAGCTCACAGATCAAGCTGCCGATGAAAGCACATAGACCATTCACTCGCTTGACGTCGGATAAATTAGCGTCTTTTAAAAATCAACGTGCGCGCCCACCCCCCCATCATCTCTCTCGCTCTCACCCCTCACTTTCTCGTCACGCCGCAAGACTGTGAAACGGTGTTGTGTGACCGAAATCCGGACAGCTCCTTCCTTAAGAATATTTAACCCTTCAAGCGCACACATCTGGCACTGGAGGATATCAAAAGCACACAGGTGTAAGTTTGCACCATCGATCTTTACCGGCTTACAACTCGACTTCGAATTGATCAATTTCAATCTAGATAGATTCTTTTAATATAAAAAAGAAATATAGGAAATTTTGCGACAATGTTGTATGAAAGCCGGTAAAAGATAACAATATAAAAGATTATAAAATGAAAGGTAACAAATATCCAGATATTTGTACTTTTTCATCAAATTTTTCTTCAAATCTTGCGTTTATTCATATTACTTTGCAGAAAAGTTCGTAATAATATGTAAAAATAAATATTTTTCAAGAAATCTTAAAGAGACATCTTTCTTGGAAAATTGAGAAAAAAAGAAATGAAATTTAAAAGCTTCAAGAGAAATGCGAGTATTTTTATTACATAATTTTGCCTGTCGGGTGACAGTATAATAAAAGGCCAACATTTATTCCGTGTACCGTCTGCCATAAACCGATTATCGCCCGAGCGAGTCAGCGGCTCTCAATCGCGACAATTTGGTACGGCTCTTGCTTCATCACCGTTTTAAACCGTTTAGCGAGCAAATGTACACACACGCGCGCGCGCGCGCGCGCGGACAAACGAGCTTCTATTTCTCCCTATTTCTCCCAGTTTAGGTTTCTTGCCCGCTGCGAATCCCGTCCTCGAGACTCGGCGGAGCACTCGCGCTCCGCGCTCGCGCGCCACCTGAACCAAACGACTGTCGGGGCCTTGGCTACCTACCAAATTAACTTTTACTTCCCATCTTCCCAATTAATTTACAGGCCCTCGCCGCCACCTAATTGCGCGCATAAATTATCCGCACCCTCGAGATTGTCCGCTCCGAGCCACTCGGGACGTCCGCCACGACGCACCGCGCCACGCTCTCTTTCTCGTTCTCCTCTCCTACTCCTCTCGCGACGACCGCCGTTTTCATGGCCATTTTCGACACCCACGTCGCACCAGGCCCTCTCTCTCTCTCTCTCTCTCTCTCTCTCTCTCTCACACGACGTCTTCACTTTCTTGCCGGATTTGTCGTCGATGGACGATAACGGGGCGAAGCCGCTCGCGGTTGCGCACGATTTGCATGATTATCGCATTAATAATTGCACCGCCGAGTGGACGAAGGGCGTGTGCCGTGGTCTTGCGGAAAAAAATTCGAATCATTAACATATTCGTGTCGTATAAGGCGCATTGAAGATGGGACGAGTGATAGCGGCGGAATAATAATGTGTCTCGTGGTGTTAATTGACTCAAAAAATCGAGATCTCGCGGAGATACATTTGTACGGGGCGTCCCGTAATTGACGTGGCTCTACATTTTTACTAAAAATTTGTCTTACTCTTTTAACGAAAATCAAGTCAAAGCGCCGATACTTTCCGTGCATGCAAGCGATCGACGGAACAAGGCTTTTCGTGAGCTAAGCTCTACTGTTTCGTCAACTACCTCGCGCGAATAGTCGTTCCGTCAATTTGTCCGCCGACGTGAACGACGGGAATGACGGTTGACGTCATGTCAATCCTCGGCGCATCACGCGATAGCTAATTAAAGGGGAAGTGCGCTCGTTTAACTTTCTAATTAGTTCGATCCCGATTCTTACAGTCCCGCCGCGAATTCCGCCGCTAAAGGGATTAGTATCCGCCGGCAAACATATTAAGTTGTTCCGGATGAAATCACCCGGTGTACTCTACCTGCAAATTTCGTTCGCGGCTGGAGAACGAATGTCAACCGCTGCGGGCAATCGAGAAAGTTTGACTTCGAATCACGTCACGATTCGGAGGAAAATTAACCAACGGCAGTCCCGTCCGGCCGTTGTAGCCCGTTGTAGCGTATGTACATGCACGCGACGGACGTCGCGTCGTGCCGCGATGATCCGAGTTGGCGAAGCCAACTAGAAATTACTCCTTAATTACTCGCGATACCAGAGATTACGCTTCGTGCGCCATTTTCAGTTGTTGTAACAAAGACAGAAGCCGGCGCTCTGTTACTTGACACACCACCGAGGATTAGTCGTCGCGTGCGATGACGCTCCTGGAAGCGCGAATTTCCGCAGAGCAGAGCTCCGAGCTGCCTGATGAAAACGAAAGGCAGCTGGGAAGAAGGAGGAGAAAAAGAAGGGAGCGAAAGATCCACAACAAAATGATTAACGAGATGAGCGAGGTGCGAAGAACGAGTGCGAGCCGCAATTACGAATGGAAATCCCGGCTGCGGAAGCACCATTTTTCTCTGCCACGTCGATTGTCTTCCGCCCATTGACCAGACAGCAGGAATTTCATCGTGCAGGCGCGCGCGCGCGCGCGCTGCGTCTACATCTATTACGTTTACATATTCATAGACGCGGGGCCGAGGTGATGTACGCAAGTGCGCGCAAGTGGCTAGGCGGAACGAGTTTCGTGGCGATTTCGTGCCCGTTGCATCGAGCGCGCCGATAACTCATTCGCGCTGTATAACGGGTGACCTCACCCTCGGTCGAGCTCGGCCTCCGCGCGCCGAGCGGATGTGTATTAATGACCGGCCAGGGTTTAAAATACTCTCGAAAACCAAGCGATCCGATGTGTGCGCGCAGCGTTCTGCGCGACACGTTCTTTTTTTTTCCTTCCAGTGACGTATCGCGGCCGATGCCGCGATGGACCCATATAAAAATGAAGCGGCCCACGGCGCGGTCACGTGCCGGGAGAGAACGTTGCGTCAGGGGTAAAAGCGATTACGGGCGTTTCGGTAGCACAAGGAAAATGTCCCGAGAGCTGAGCGAGAGCTATTCGTCCGTCGTCTAGCCGCGATACTTCCTTTGTCCCAAAGTTCACTACCTGAACGTACGTTGTGCTAAAGCTGCCCCGCCGCGGTGTAACTTGGTTGACCTTTATGGGTCTTCTCGCGCACTTGACTCGATTATTGTTTCGAGGTACGGATCATTAAGTCGGCTTGTCAAAGCCGACGACGAAATCCCAAAAAGTGGAGGAGATGATGTAAAGAGGAGAGCGCCCGACATAATCAGTCGATGTTAACATGATTAAACTACTATCTCTTTGCGTTTAATACAACAAATGCTCGGGAGGAAGAAAATATTCCGAATTACGAGCTGTTCACTCGTCATTTGTTTTTATTCAAAATCTCAGTATGATGATCTTGATGTGTTGTGTAGAATTTTTACCGAAGGCCTTAACTTTGTGATCTTCACGGGGTCTCGCGGATTCGACAATAATCCCCTATACGGAGGTTATGAACGATTAAGCGTAGGAATTGTGGAAGATTAACATGGACACATCACTACATCCGGTTCTGACGTCCGGACTTTCCGAACGCGTGTGGCAGATACGACACTCGTCAGCTAGGCGCGCGTACACGCACACACACACACACACACACACACATACATTTCCGTGTACGCGCGTTTCCCATTTTCCTCTCCACCTCGATGGCCCTCTCCGCTTGTCCCTTCCCGGTCCCCTTTTATTTTCCTCGTTTTCGCTAGGCGAACGATAAATCCGCGACCTATAAATCAGCGGCCATTTCTGGCCGGAACTTTTTGACAAGGCAATTGGGAATTGTTTGGTAAACGACGCTATAGCGGGGACTGAAAAATCATGAGGCACGCGCTTTCTGCCGCGGCGCACTCTCATTCAATCCATATCCCGAAAACGAGAGAGCGCCCTCGCTCTCTCGCGGCCGGGTTTTATTTATCACGAACGCGCGGAATTTCGCCGGCCGGAATTCGACCGCTCGATCATCGCGCGAACATTTTCCCCCGAAATTTTCTCGCGCCCTATAAATCGTCCGACGGTAAATAGGTCGGCGGCGGATTTAATTACCGGCCTGACCTCCGCCCACGCGGATTTAGCCGAGGCGCATTTGCGCAACGCAAACGCGGAACATATGACCCAAGTCTGGACACAAGCGAATGTGCTTGGTGTTTCGCGCAGGAAACACGCCGAACGCCGCTCGTTTCTCCCCGCGCTCGTATTCGAGAATGCCGGCGCCAAAGAAACCACGCGGCACGTCGTATCGTTCAACTTTGTTCCACGCGCGACACGGTATTCTATTGGCATTTCCACAGCCGAGTTCTCGGCGGCGGACCTCGGCGTGAATGTTTATATAATAACCCTTTCCGACCCTTTCCAACCCTTTATCTCTGATTTTCATCTCAACCGATTCGTCGAGATTGTCGCGACTTACTTTGGCTTTTATGCTTACTTTGCATTCATGCTTTATATAAAATATTTCCTTTCTTCCTACATCTTCAAATAAACCTTTTCCTCCTGTTTTTTTGAATTATATCGTATGTATCACATCAAAGAGGGATGGTCCTCTTGAGTAAATAAATATAAATAAATAAATAAATAGATATTATTTCTTACATGCTCATTCTCGGTTCAAAGGTACGCGAAGGACCATTTAGCATCTTCATTCCATTACTATTCTATATACGGCAAAAACGAAGGCAATTTCAAGTCATTAAGCTCTGCTTTCGCATATTTATTCGCGATGTAATTACGTAATATATGCGGTACAGCCTCATTGAGCAAAGTTTTCCAATTAGCCGGTTATTTACCCAATCTCCTTCACCCCTTCAATCCTATCGCGCTATCTCAAGCAGGAAGGAGTGTTTGCCTGGCTAACGCGACTGTGTGCAATCAGCAGGTCGAGGTTCGTCCATTCCGCCTCATCGAAAGCCGCCAGTCCGATCGAGCGATCGACGGGGGCGGCGGAGGCGGAGGCGGAGGCGGAGGCGACGGCGGCGACGGCGACGAAGCCGGTGGCGAGAAAATAAGTCCGCCCGGCGAGAGACTTGATGTATCTCCGGCCAGCGGTCTATAATTCGTCCGGACCAAGATACACCGGGTAGGAAGAATCGAGTGGTAGACACACCGGGAGGGAAGGACCGGAGAGAAAGAGAAACGCAAAGGGGGAGCAAGGTAGGTAGGTATATACGATTTGGGTTAGCGCCAGCGAACGCCGGCACCGACGCCGCGCGACGTCGGGGGTCCGTCACTTGGCGCCGCAATTGCTACGGCTACGGCCGTGCCGCGTAAAGGCCGATTCACGTGGCCGATTCGAGCGACGTAAAGTCGAGATTACTTGATCTCCGATTACGCGATCGTGAAAACATGTGACATTTAATTATCCAATTATACGATTAATCGAGAGCCAAAGTATAAAAATATTTATTACCAACATATCAACATATGTGTGAAGAGTTTGTATAAATTATTCTAGAAATGATAAAGATGTTTAAATATGCGTGGTATGTGAATCAATCCGCGAGTAATCCAAGATTACTTTTGTTAAACTTTTCCGATCCGCGAGTGCCCATTGTAATGTGAATAACATTATTGGCTGACTACTCATGATGATTTATAATGACAGTTATGATGACGATAATTTTTAGGCAAATTTTTACGCAAACATACTATAAAATATATATTGCATATAAAATCATTTTTCCATAAGTTTTAAATTAATAAACTCCCGGCTAATATAAACGACTATCAAATCTGACAGTTGTCAGATTTTAATAGCGTATGATTTTAAAATCATACAGGTTAATACAAATGACCAAGTTAAAGAATTAACAGACTGTTGTAAAATAATATGTAATCACAATATAATAGAAACAGAAATATACAAACATACATTTGTAATTAATAATAATAATAATAATAAATTATCGTATGTCTTCAATCTACGTACTGTCCCGCGTTTCGATACCGAATTCAATGACCTTTGACCTGAATTTTAACGACGACGAGTTGATGAGTCTACGGGTTCAGGTAAAATATTTCCTTGCTGGAAGTTTCGAGGAAGATTCGACGGTTAAAAAGGACCCTTCACGCTCGTAAGATGAGAATCGATAAAGCGACGCAATTATCGCTGGATATCGAGCAGAAGAGCCAGTTATGATTTGATCCGTGACGTTATCTACGTCAAGGCATGAATTTAAAACGGGCTGATAATTTTTTACTCGAAATTGTAGCTCAAACGAAAACGACAGAACGCCATTCGTGAGAAATTTCACGCGGCACAAAAACACTCAAGAATAAAGTGAATTCAATGACAAAGAAAAAAAGAAGAAAAAGAAACAGAGAGAAAAAGAGAGAAAGAGAGGAGAAGGGAAAAGTATTCTATATATAGCTTGATATATATACACGATTGTGTCATTACTTTAATTAATTGCTTCATTACCCAATAAAAAATATTCGATTGTGTAAGAGAAACGGAAAAATATATGAGGCGAGGTAGACTAGAGACGAAGAATTGAATCCGGGCGACTGCTCTGCCAACTAAGCTACCCAAACACATTCTCTCTACACCCACACTTCGATATATAATTTCTCTTTCTTTCTCTCCTTCTTTATTTATCAAGAGATTATTTGAAGTATTAAACATTGAAGACTACGAAAGGCACTGATTTAACTTTGTTTTGTATATTGGCTGAATCCACTTTTGAGACAATTTGCAGAAGAGACGAAAGGCAGTAAACATATATATGTTACTGCCTTTCGTCGGGCATATGAGGAAAGCTGGGCCAGGGAATCGAACCTGGGACCTTTCGCTTGCCGGGCGACGTCTCTACCAACTGAGCTACCAGAACGCCTTATTTCGTTGCATCTCCCTCTCTCTCTTATAGTTGGATTGTATGTCAAATCAATACACTTGTGGGAAAACATAATATGATATTCAATAACATATATTTGTTGAGTAACTAATTTTTCTTTTCCGTTATGTAATGTAATTGCCAAGTTAAACGCCAAACTCCACAAATATTAAACATCATACAAACAAAAATGTCATATAACTGCGTATACCCAAAAATCTTTCAGCATGATTTTATCTGTCGCATAATTTTAAGCTTCTAGAGTCATTTGTACAGCAACGTATTTTGCGGATAAAAATCAATTTCCGCCTGTGAAGTTTTCAAAAATAACATTATTTTAGACGGATGAAAATACAAAATAATCTGTCACACTAACTACGATAATATTGGTAAAATTAAGTTTGTTCTAGAAGCAAGTAGACGATTGCATATATAATTGCTCCACTATACGACAAAAAATATTTGTGTCAGAGGAAAGAAAAAAAATATATCAGGCGAGGTAGACTAGAGACGAAGAATTGAATCCGGGCGACTGCTCTGCCAACTAAGCTACCCAAACACATTCTCTCTACACCCTTCGATATATAATTTCTCTTTCTCTTTCTCCTTCTTTATTTACCAAGAGGTTATTTAAAGTATAAGTACAACATTTCAAATATTGGCTGAATCAACTTTTGAGACAATTTGCAGAAGAGACGAAAGGCAGCAGTACATATATATATCGGGCATATGAGTAAAGGTGGGCCAGGAATCGAACCTGGGACCTTTCGCTTGCCGGGCGACGTCTCTACCAACTGAGCTACCAGAGCGCCTTATTTCGTTGCATCTTCCTCTCTCTCTCTTATGTTATAGGTATAGTTGGATTATATGTCAAATCAATACACTTGTAGGAAAACATAATATGATATTCAATAACATATATTTGTTGAGTAACTAATTTTTCTTCTCCGTTATGTAATGTAATTGCTAAGGTAAACGCCAAACTCCACAAATATTAAACACCATGCAAACAATCGTAAAAATGTCATATAACTGCGTATATCCAAAAATATTTCAGCATGATTTTATCTGTCGCATATTTTTAAACTTCTAGAGTCAGTTATACAGCAACGTATTTTGCGGAAAAAGATCATTTTCCGCCTGTGGAGTTTTAAAAAATTACATCATTTTAGACGGATGAAAATACAAAATAATCTGTCACACTAAATACGATAATATTGGTAACATTAAGTTTATTTTATAAGCAAGTAGACGATTGCATATATAATTGCTCCACTATACGATAAAAAGTATTTGTGTAAGAGGAAAGAAAAAAAAAATATATCAGGCGAGGTAGACTAGAGACGAAGAATTGAATCCGGGCGACTGCTCCGCCAACTGAGCTACCCAAACACACTCTCTACACCCTTCGATATATAATTTCTTTTTCTCTTTTTCCTTCTTTATTTATCAACAGATTATTTAAAGTATAAGCATGTAAAACTTCATGTGTATTGGCTGAATCAACTTTTGAGACAATTTGCAGAAGAGACGAAAGGCAGCAGTACATATATATATCGGGCATATGAGGAAAGCTGGGCCAGGAATCGAACCTGGGACCTTTCGCTTGCCGGGCGACGTCTCTACCAACTGAGCTACCCGAACGCCTTATTTCGTTGCATCTCCTTCTTTCTCTTATAGTTGGATTGTATGTCAAATCAATACACTTGTGGGAAAACATAATATGATATTCAATAACATATATTTGTTGAGTAACTAATTTTTCTTTTCCGTTATGTAATGTAATTGCCAAGGTAAACGCCAAACTCCACAAATATTATACACCATACAAACAATCACAAAAATGTCATATAACTGCGTATACCCAGAAATCTTTCAGCATGATTTTATCTGTCGCATATTTTTAAGCTTCCAGAGTCAGTTGTAAAGTAACATATTTTACGGAAAAAAATCAATTTCCGCCTGTGGAGTTTTAAAAAATTACATCATTTTAGACGGATGAAAATACAAAATAATCTGTCACACTAACTACGATAATATCGGTAAAATTAAGTTTGTTCTGTAAGCAAGTAGACGATTGCATATATAATTGCTCCACTATACGATAAAAAATATTTGTGTCAGAGGAAAGAAAAAAAATATATCAGGCGAGGTAGACTAGAGACAAAGAATTGAATCCGGGCGACTGCTCCGCCAACTGAGCTACCCAAACACACTCTCTCTCTACACCCTTCGATATATAATTTCTCTTTCTCTTTCTCCTTCTTTATTTATCAAGAGATTATTTAAAGTATAAGTGCATATCTCCATTTATTGGCTGAATCAACTTTTGAGACAATTTGCAGAAGAAACGAAAGGCAGCAGTACATATATATATATCGGGCATATCAGAGCAAAGCTGGGCCAGGAATCGAACCTGGGACCTTCCGCTTGCCGGGCGACGTCTCTACCAACTGAGCTACCAGAACGCCTTATTTCGTTACATCTCCTTCTCTCTTTTATAGTTGGATTGTATGTCAAATCAATACACTTGTGGGAAAACATAATATGATATTCAATAACATATATTTGTTGAGTAACTAATTTTTCTTCTCCGTTATGTAATGTAATTGCCAAGGTAAACGCCAAACTCCACAAATATTAAACACCATGCAAACAATCGTAAAAATGTCATATAACTGCGTATATCCAAAAATATTTCAGCATGATTTTATCTGTCGCATATTTTTAAGCTTCTAGAGTCATTTGTACAGCAACGTATTTTGCGGATAAAAATCAATTTCCGCCTGTGAAGTTTTCAAAAATAACATTATTTTAGACGGATGGAAATACAAAATAATTTGTCACACTAACTACGATAATATTGGTAAAATTAAGTTTGTTCTATAAGCAAGTAGACGATTGCATATATAATTGCTCCACTATACGATAAAAAGTATTTGTGTAAGAGGAAAGAAAAAAAAAATATATCAGGCGAGGTAGACTAGAGACGAAGAATTGAATCCGGGCGACTGCTCCGCCAACCGAGCTACCCAAACACACTCTCTACACCCTACGATATATAATTTCTTTTTCTCTTTCTCCTTCTTTATTTATCAAGAGATTATTTAAAGTATAAGCATACACACTCTCTATTGTATTGGCTGAATCAACTTTTGAGACAATTTGCAGAAGAGACGAAAGGTAGCAGTACATATATATATCGGGCATATCAGAGCAAAGCTGGGCCAGGAATCGAACCTGGGACCTTTCGCTTGCCGGGCGACGTCTCTACCAACTGAGCTACCAGAACGCCTTATTTCGTTGCATCTCCTTCTCTCTCTTATAGTTGGATTGTATGTCAAATCAATACACTTGTAGGAAAACATAATATGGTATTCAATAACATATATTTGTTGAGTAACTAATTTTTTTTCCATTATGTAATATAATTGCCAAGTTAAACGCCAAACTCCACAAATATTAAACACCATGCAATCGTAAAAATGTCATATAACTGCGTATATCCAAAAATATTTCAGCATGATTTTATCTGTCGCATATTTTTAAACTTCTAGAGTCAGTTGTACAGCAACGTATTTTGCGGAAAAAGATCAATTTCCGCCTGTGGAGTTTTAAAAAATTACATCATTTTAGACGGATGAAAATACAAAATAATCTATCACACTAACTACGATAATATTGGTAAAATTAAGTTTGTTCTATAAGCAAGTAGACGATTGCATATATAATTGCTCCACTATACGACAAAAAATATTTGTGTAAGAGGAAAGAAAAAAAATATATCAGGCGAGGTAGACTAGAGACGAAGAATTGAATCCGGGCGACTGCTCCGCCAATTGAGCTACCCAAACACACTCTCTACACCCTTCGATATATAATTTCTCTTTCTCTTTCTCCTTCTTTATTTATCAAGAGATTATTTAAAGTATAAGCATACACACTTCTTTCGTATTGGCTGAATCAACTTTTGAGACAATTTGCAGAAGAGACGAAAGGCAGCAGTACATATATATATCGGGCATATCAGAGCAAAACTGGGCCAGGGAATCGAACCTGGGACCTTTCGCTTGCCGGGCGACGTCTCTACCTACTGAGCTACCAGAACGCCTTATTTCGTTGCATCTCCCTCTCTCTCTTATAGTTGGATTGTATGGCAAATCAATACACTTGTACTAAAACATAATATGATATTCAATAAAACATATTTGTTGAGTAACTAGTTATTCTCCCATCATGTCAAATAAAAATAATGTTATATCGTAAGAGTTATATTATATGTTAATGTATTAATAAATTTTGTTACAACTAAGCATTAGTTATGTATATTATTATGTAATGGGTGGTGATATGCGTGTGTAGAGGGAGAAAAAGAAGGAGAGGGGGAAGGAATATATTCATCTCAGGATACATGAGAAAAAAATACCCTATGAAAAGTGGCTGGTATAAATCGGGCTTTATACCGAAGGAGCAATAGGTATCCCTCGCGCTCTTTTATTTCGCTTTCTCGTCGTATCTGCCGCGGTCTCTCTCACCAAAGTCCCCCACTATAAATAGAACGGACCGTCTGACTATGTGTCTGCTATGTCGCGAAATGTACGACGCACGAGTTCCTCGTCTGCAGAGGCGTCTCGACGCTCGTCACGATCCTCATCGAGATAATCCGGAGAAACGTGCTGCACGACGACGACGACGACGACGACGACGCCGACTGTTCCGTTATACTTAGCGAAGCGTGTCTACGGAGTAATGAGAGGTCAAGGATTGATTGTACGACGCACCCATCGCATGGTTGCTGAATCATTGGCTAGATATTTCTGGGCCGCGCGATGCTGCGGAAACCGCTGGGAAAGAAACGAAACGTCATTGTGAGATTCGATAATTAGTCGTAACGAGACGGAAAGACCACGCTTCTCTAATTTGCGTAAAAACGACGAGTATTATCATTCTTTTTTACCAAGATGTTCCTCAACAGTCTGGAGTGAGAAATCTACTCTTACATTATTAAATGCAGCAAATTCCATCGACTTTAAAAGACCGATGGAGAATCTCGAAGTATAACATTATTATACTATTATTATTTGTTATTTTGATGTTCCAAATGGTTATTTATAGCCATTTTGTCTATAATAAAGTTTAAAAAAGGTTTTGTCGAAAACCTCTGAAATGATGCTAGACTATGTTACAAGTGTGTCATTTTTAAAATAAACAAACATTAAAAAAATGAATTCTTGTTTGCACGAATTTATCATCTATCATCTAGGCAATATATGATCGCCTCTATATTATTGACATTTTTGTGGTTCGCCATTTACTTTGGTATCTTTTTAGACTATTTTGATTATTTTTAGTGCTACACATTGCACGTTCGTCAAGTTAGAATTAAGCGTGAGCAACTTTCGTTATCGCCCGAGCTAAGGATTGCAGGAAGGGCAAAATGTTGGTGACATCAACGACGGGGCCTGATCCTCCGAAAAATCCAAAGTTAATAATTCCACGACGATATCTCGTCTTCAAGCTTTCTTCGTAGTTCCGACTAAATCGTCCCACTGTCACTTCGAACTTCTTCCGTCAATATGAAAACACTGTACCACTGTACTGCTTCGATAGCGCGACTTCTGACGGCCTATCAAATATGCCCATCAGATAACTGGTACCCAACAAACGTGCCAGCGGAACCTTTGAAAGCCCTTAGAGAGCACAGAAGTGCACGCAACCGAACGTCAACTATCAGTGATGGCACTGATATTCCCTCGCTAGATATCGCTCACACCGTGTATCAATCTTTCGCAAGTTCTCGTTTCAGTACTGAAACTTTGAGATACATTCGATGAAGTTAGGAAGGAGCCCCTTGCGCTGATAGATGTGTCGTTCGCCGAGAAAAGCAGCCGGCGGCATGAGGCTTCGAAAATTTGTCTTTCTTCTTCTCTTTCAATTACGCATCGCGAGGTATATAATCAACGGAGGAAAGATCGCAGCGCATTTTTTTCAATGAGCATCGCAACTCACCCGTATATCCAGTACGAGCATTCTAAAAAAAAAAGAATTACCTAAAAAATGAAAGATATTTATTCGATGGATTCTAACAACATGTGTGTGTGTTTACATGCAAGAATATACATATTTTTACACCGAATTTTTATTTCTTCAAATGAAAAAACCTTTCCCGACAGAATTCTGCGACGTTTACTAGTCATACTGTTTGCACAAAATTACAAATGTTTTAGAAAGAGCACCGGTCTGGCTCCTACAGCGGCCGTCAAAAGGAAGGGAGGCCTCTCCGTAACGGTCTCCCACGCTTGATTATCGCGGACTCGAAGGATCCCTAATCTCAAGCCTCGAGAGATCATCACAGCTGCTGCTATCAAGGGCCATCGCTGACTCACCACTGATATTTTATTGGGAATCCGTGCGACCGTTTGTCTTACTGTCGGCGCGTTCAGAGTCGAGCGCCGTCGCGCGACTGGCTGGAGATCCGCGCGACGGAATATTTATTCGCGAATCGGACAGGTAGACACGTTAGGCGGATAGTTCAGGTGGACGGGGACACTCATACACGTGCGCTCGCACTCACTCGCATGCGCACACACATACACACACACACACACACACACACGTACATACACGTGCGAAGCGCGGCAGGTCGCGCGAAGCACACGGCAACGGAGCAAACTATACGTAGGACACGGACGCGCGCCCAGGATCCACCAGTACCAGTGTGTGTGTGTGTGTGTGTGTGTGTGACAAATGTACTCCTTATATGACTCCGGGTTTCCCGTCGTTCCCACGGGAGTCGTGGCCGAGAGAGATATCGTGAGCGCCTACCGAGACTCGATAAGGCCTGGCGTGGATATCCGCACTTACGTCCTTTCGGTGTGTAAAGTAAAGGAACATCCTCGCATCTCCGTTCACCTCGACGCTCTAACTTCTCTCTTTCTTTAGCGCGTTAAGCCACCATGTCGCGCTGGTGATACGCCGCCGCATATATTAAGCTGACCAGATGACCCGATTCTTTTTGGAGGCAGCTCCGAATTTTCGCCCTTTGCTCTGAGTTTCTTCCATCGCCCAGTGCGGGACGCGACGACTTGTCTCGGATTTGGCCAAGCTGTTTACCCCGGCTTATCCCGGTTTAAAGAATTTGTTTTAATGTCGGGAAATTCTCGACGGTCATTTAATATTAGCGACTGAGGTAAACTGTGATAAAACTTGTTTCTCAGAATGCTCTTGACGAAGAAAAGCTTCCTTCGAGAAAATTCATCGCTATGAAAATTTCCTTCCCTTGAGGAGAGATAAGTGTTTAGAGAGAGTTTTTTTTTACCCTCCCTCTTCTTATGAAGCATTTCGAACGAGCATTTTACGTTGGAAAATTCGGTCGGCTGATATACATGCTTCTACTAAAATTCCTTTTCTACTATTTATTCTACTAAAAGAGAAGAATAACTCCTTCCGTTTCTTCCTCGGTCGATTTCCACGACCGTCGAACTCGCCGCATCTCTCTTCACGTGATTCCGCAACGGACGGCGTTTGATTTACGCGTCCAATGGGAGAACGACGCGGCGACGGCAGAGGACGAATTATGAATACGAGATCCTTCTTCGCTTCTTAGCGGTGCGACGTCGTAGAAAGCCCGATCTGAGATCGGACGAGTCGGCACGAGGTATCGATTGTAATGCCTGCGGCTGCAGGGAGACGCTCTGGGAGTTCGCAGTGCGACAGTATCGCGACTTGGAGTACCTTGCGGCTGATAAAGAACAGAGATCGATGCATATACGGGAAATTCGTAGCGCGAGTGGGACAAACGGTGATCTCGGAGGGATGAATGTCTAAGAAGAGATTTCTTTTCGCGCGCAATTCTGTTGTTCTTTTTATATTTTCAACTTTTATATATATCATTGAATTCAAGACCTCTGAATTCCTTGAAACGTTGCCGAAGTTCAAACGCAATTGAACGTTGCGATAGTCACTGCCGGAAAGAGAAAAATAAAAATAAGAAAAATATACGCTCAAATATTCGCGATATATTCGACCACGCACACGCATTTTACACATATAAAGATTCTTTTTATTTTTCTGATTTCTAGAACCATATATTAAAAGTACGATACTGTTTCTCTTATATTTGATAATTTATCGCGTCTACAAAATTCGCACGATCAACGGAAAGTGGACCGATAAATGGAAGCGGCAGATACATCTACGTCGAATGATGTTTATTCGCCATATCTTTAACAATTTAATTATCAGTTAAGCATTTGTACAATCAATGGGCAAATCAGCGCGGCAACCGCGACGCGTTAATCGCGAACAAGCGCGCCGCGTTAAATTCGCTTTACACGAGAGCTTGCCGCAGCTCGTTTAAATTCACAGAGTTTTATATTCTAACGTAACGTCACTCGCGCGAAATATGTATGGCTTACGCGCGAACATGTTAAAAATATCCCCCTCAAATCGGGTTTGTCGCTTGACAAACGCTCGCGCTCTTCACAAAATTTATACGTCGTTGCAGTTTCCCCAACGCTGTCGCGCCGTCACCGTCGTTCCGAGTCGTCGAAACATCGCTCGCACGTGTTCCGTCGCGTTCCCGTCTTCGTTTCCACACGCGAATCTAAAAGAACGCGCGCGCGCGCGAAAACGAAAGCTCGCAATTCGCCGCCTCATGCTTACCTCCCGCGATCCTCCAAGGAGGAACGCGCGTAATCACTCTCGTCCTCGTTGAATTTTCTTTTGCACATGCTCGCGATGCGCGCGCGATAGCGATCGCTTTCTACTCTCGTAATGAAAACCTCGTCGGCTCTAACTGATCACCTTGCAGTAGTAACTCGTCTGCGCTCGCTCACGCGTCAGAAGCTCATAACGATCCCCGCTCATCTCTGCGAAAGACAGACACGATAATACAGCGCGTACGACCGCGTATTAGACCTGTAATCCCCATCGCTGGAGGATTCGCGCCGCGAAGCGCGGTCCTTCGAGGAGGAAGCGAATATCTTCGGCCGGAACGGAGCCCGGCTGGCAGTGATGGAACGACGGGTAAGTAGAGCGGCGGGGTATGACTTTGAGCACGGTGTCAAATCGAGGGGGAAGATCCGATGCAGGCCATTCGGGGAGTGGGTGAATGCCTGTCTGCCTGCCTGCCTGCCTACTTGCCGAGGTCGCCCAACTCTCAGGCCTGCCGTCATACGATAAAAGGTGAGGGTAACCTCCTTTTCCCAGCTCGTGACAGTCCGCGTTATATATATAACACACACACACACATATATATATATATATATATAAAGAATTAAGGGAGGAGAAGGGGAAGAGAAATTTTTTGCTTCCTGATTTCCCGCGCAGAGACGTTGACGACTCGACTTGGCTGGATCGTTTGATCGTATCACCGAACGTTTGCTCTCCGGGATTATTAGTGTCGCGAGATCGATACGATTGATATTGTTTCATTGTAAGGCGACACGCGGGTATAAAGTCGCGAAAACTCAATTTTATTCGTTTCCTATCTTCGACATGGCTTTTCTTGTCTTTCGCCTTTTTCTTCTTCTTTTTCTCTTTCTTGTTCTTCTTCTACTTTGTCCAGCGACTTCTTTATTCCTACCACAGAAATCGCTCTTTTAACTGTTGCTCAATTTGCGCACTGTTGCATTTTGCCGATTTCTCAGTATCGTTTGTTGATACTTTCCGTTTATCGATGTAACATCGAACTTATTTACCGATATTCTTATAGAAAGCCAACGAAACCAATATACGCCAATTAGAGAAACACAGAGAAATGAAATGAAATTGTGTTAATTATCACCACTAGAATAAAATAATATAAGTACAGAGATTTAATAACCAAGTGCTCTTCTGCAGAATTGACATTGGTACCTACTTAAGAGTTATTTTACAAAATGGGAGAAGAATCAAGTTACTCAACAAGTATATTTTGCTGAATATCATATTAAGTTTCACTTTCTGTAAGCATATTGCCTCGACATAAAATCCAAGTATAACAGAGAGAGAGAAAGATTCAACAAAACAAGGCGTTCTGGTAGCTCAGTTGGTAAAGACGTCGCCCGGCAAGCGAAAGGTCCCAGGTTCGATTCCTGGCCCACCTTTACTCATATGCCCGATATATATATGTACTGCTGCCTTTCGTCTCTTCTGCAAATTGTCTCAAAAGTTGATTCAGCCAATATATGAAATGTTGTACTTATACTTTAAATAATCTCTTGGTAAATAAAGAAGGAGAAAGAGAAAGAGAAATTATATATCGAAGGGTGTACAGAGAATGTGTTTGGGTAGCTTAGTTGGCAGAGCAGTCGCCCGGATTCAATTCTTCGTCTCTAGTCTACCTCCTCTGATATATTTTCTTTTTCTTTCCTCTTACAGAAATATTTTTTGTCATATAGTGGAGCAATTATATTATATATGCAAACGTCTCCTTGCTTATAGAATAAAGTTAATATTACCGTAGTTAGTGTGACAGATTATTTTGTATTTTCATCCGTCTAAAATAATGTTATTTTTGAAAACTTCACAGGCGGAAATTGATTTTTTTCCGTAAAATATGTTGCTGTACAACTGACTCTAGAAGCTTAAAAATATGCGACAGATAAAATCATGCTGAAAGATTTTTGGATACACGCAGTTATATGACATTTTTAAGATTGTTTGTATGGTGTTTAATATTTGTGGAGTTTGGTGTTTAACTTGGCAATTACATTACATAACGGAAAAGAAAAATTAGTTACTCAACAAATATATGTTATTGAATATCATATTATGTTTTCCTACAAGTGTATTGATTTGATATACAATCCAACTATAAGAGAGAGAAGGAGATGCAACGAAATAAGGCGTTCTGGTAGCTCAGTTGGTAGAGACGTCGCCCGGCAAGCGAAAGGTCCCAGGTTCGATTCCTGGCCCAGCTTTGCTCTGATATGCCCGATATATATATGTACTGCTACCTTTCGTCTCTTCTGCAAATTGTCTCAAAAGTTGATTCAGCCAATACAAAGAATTGTGAATGCTTATACTTTAAATAATCTCTTGATAAATAAAGAAGGAGAAAGAGAAAAAGAAATTATACATCGTAGGGTGTAGAGAGTGTGTTTGGGTAGCTCAGTTGGCGGAGCAGTCGCCCGGATTCAATTCTTCGTCTCTAGTCTACCTCGCCTGATATATTTTTTTTCTTTCCTCTTACACAAATATTTTTTGTCGTATAGTGGAGCAATTATATATGCAATCGTCTACTTGCTTATAAAACAAACTTAATTTTACCAATATTATCGTAGTTAGTGTGACAGATTATTTTGTATTTTCATCCGTCTAAAATAATGTTATTTTTGAAAACTTCACAGGCGGAAATTGATTTTTTTCCGCAAAATATGTTGCTGTACAACTGACTCTAGAAGTTTAAAAATATGCGACAGATAAAATCATGCTGAAATATTTTTGGATATACGCAGTTATATGACATTTTTACGATTGTTTGTATGGTGTTTAATATTTGTGGAGTTTGGTGTTTAACTTGGCAATTACATTACATAATGAAAAAAAAATTAGTTACTCAATAAATAGATGTTACTGAATATCATATTATGTTTTCCTACAAGTGTATTGATTTGATATACAATCCAACTATAAAAGAGAGAAGGAGATGCAACGAAATAAGGCGATCTGGTAGCTCAGTTGGTAGAGACGTCGCCCGGCAAGCGAAAGGTCCCAGGTTCGATTCCTGGCCCAGCTTTGCTCTGATATGCCCGATATATATATGTACTGCTGCCTTTCGTCTCTTCTGCAAATTGTCTCAAAAGTTGATTCAGCCAATATATGAAATGCTATACTTATACTTTAAATAACCTCTTGGTAAATAAAGAAGGAGAAAGAGAAATTATATATCGAAGGGTGTAGAGAGTGTGTTTGGGTAGCTCAGTTAGCGGAGCAGTCGCCCGGATTCAATTCTTCGTCTCTAGTCTACCTCGCCTGATATATTTTTTCTTTTCTTTCCTCTCACACAAATATTTTTTGTCGTATAGTGGAGCAATTATAAATGCAATCGTCTACTTATTTACAGAACAAACTTAATTTTACCGATATTATCGTAGTTAGTGTGACAGATTATTTTGTATTTTCATCCGTCTAAAATGATGTAATTTTTTAAAACTCCACAGGCGGAAATTGATCTTTTTCCGCAAAATACGTTGCTGTACAACTGACTCTAGAAGTTTAAAAATATGCGACAGATAAAATCATGCTGAAATATTTTTGGATATACGCAGTTATATGACATTTTTACGATTGTTTGCATGATGTTTAATATTTGTGGAGTTTGGCGTTTAACTTGGCAATTATATTACATAATGGAAAAAAAAATTAGTTACTCAACAAATATATGTTATTGAATATCATATTATGTTTTCCTACAAGTGTATTGATTTGACATACAATCCAACTATAAGAGAGAGAGAGGGAGATGCGACGAAATAAGGCGCTCTGGTAGCTCAGTTGGTAGAGACGTCGCCCAGCAAGCGAAAGGTCCCAGGTTCGATTCCTGGCCCAGCTTTGCTCTGATATGTCCGATATATATATGTACTCCTGCCTTTCGTCTCTTCTACAAATTGTCTCAAAAGTTGATTCAGCCAATATATAAGATGTGTACTTATACTTTAAATAATCTCTTGATAAATAAAGAAGGAGAAAGAGAAAGAGAAATTATGTATCGAAGGGTGTAGAGAGTGTGTTTGGTAACTCAGTTGGCGGAGCAGTCGCCCAGTTTCAATTTTTGATCTCTAGTCTATCTTCGCCTGATATATTTTTTTTCTTTCCTGTTACACAATCAAATATTTTTTGTCGTGTAGTGGAGCAATTATATTATATATGCAATCGTCTACTTGCTAATAGAACAAACTTAATTTTACCGATATTATATATATATCGTAGTTATTGTAACAGATTATTTTGTATTTCGATCCGTCTAAAACAGTGCCATTTTTGAAAACTCTACAGGCGGAGACTGATTTTTTCCCGCGAAGTACATTGCTATAAAATTGACTCTAAAAACTTAAAAATATGCCACGGATAAAAACAGGCTGAAAGATTTTTACATATGCATGGTTACATTTTCAGCTAAATGCGAAAAAACAGAATAGATTATTTAACAGAGATTATACAACTTTATATGTGATCAGCGAGTGCAAGAAATATGAAATGAATAGCGATCGTATTAACGTTTATATAAAATGACGTTTTTGCGATGATTTATGCGGTGCCAATGTTTAGGAAGTTTGTCATTCAGAACCCTTCCGTTAAGAATTTAAATTATAAAGTTTCTCCTCATCGAAAAATAGCTATCCATCCTATTCTCTCTCTCTCTTTTTCTCTCTGTTTCCTTTCCTATTATACAGGGTGTCCCATTTTAATGTCCCACCCCAAATAACTCTTCAGTATTGAAGTTTCAAGGAAAATTATCTGAATAAAAGTTGTAGGTAGTTGTTATTTATGTGAGCTACCTTATGATGACCTTGACCTCTATTTTCAAGGTCATTTGAAGGTCAACTTGCGTTTTTTAGATGGGAACCCTTATTTTTTATTATACTGCTTTTTCTACTAGTTAATTTGAACAACTTTTGTCTAAAACATTTTTTTATTTGTCCAATATTTTTTGAGATATTTGAGGAAAACTTCATAACTTTTTCTTAACTTACTGATTTTTTGAAATTTCAAAATCATCAAATTAACAAAAATCAGGGCGTTATTATAACAATATATTCTTGAGACTAAATAAAGCAAGGAAGTCTAGTACCACTTTTTCTTCCGACAAATAATTAGCGAAGTATCGTAAGTTAAATATTGAAAAAGTTATCAAGTTTTCCTCAAATATCTCAAAAAAATATTAGACAAGTAAAAAAGTGTTTTAGACAAAAGTTGTTCAAATTAACTAGTAGAAAAAAACAGTGTAATAAAAAATGAAGGTTCCCATTTAAAAAACACAAGTTGACTTGCATCTTCAAATGACTTTGAAAATAAAGGTCAAGGTCAAAGTCAAGGCCATCATAAGGTAGCTCACTTAAATCCCTACAACTTTTATTCAGATCATTTTCCTTGAAACTTCAATACTGAAGAGTTATTTGGGGTGGGACATTAAAATGGGACACTCTGTATATCCCTATATATTCCTAATTTATCATTAACATTCATTGGTGATTTATTATTACATATTATCAATTTATCATTTATCATTTTTTTATATATTATTTTCTTCGTTACGTATAAATATCCTACGTGTTTGGATGAAGTCTTGTAAGGACGTTGGTAAATAATGCTTTCTCCTTCTCTCTCACATGTAACGCAGTTCAATATTTTCACTGGCTAAGTAAGTGTTTAGGCAGTTAAATCCAAATATTGTGTAAATATTAATCGCAACAGTTGATATTCGTTGTTTGTGTCGAGTGTATAAGCTGAAGAAATTTGTAAGACACAATTGTATACGCGACCATGACCCTCAGTAAGATAATTATTCCATTTGATCACGCACTGATTCCATTTACGAATCGCGTGAATCCATATTGCTAA